>NC_052505.1:73972331-74159831 GCF_014356525.2 Nilaparvata lugens | reverse complement strand
CGCTGCATCATTGTCTACCACTGACAGACCAGTTCGAGGAACTCCCAGTGTTGATGGAATTCACTAGCCACCTCATTACGACACACACCTTTCAATGGTTGTCCTAGTTGAATGGGGAAGGAGAGGATTTCCAGTGAATAATATTGTCAGAGCTCTTTGGGGGACTATTTCTTGGAAAATTTACTTTTGTGGTTTCAATTTTTTCAAGTATCATCTACAAAAATTGAACACATTTTTTGTACTTACTACATGAGTAAAAGAACCCTCATTCGTGTAGATTTTTTATCTGCTCTCCAAGCTATAGTATTTTCTTCAATATTATTTACCCTAATCAATACTAACTATATGGAGGAAGGAATCGGCTTATACATGTTTGGCATATGAAGTAAATGTTCAACGCATCTTCACGTATAAACTACTCAACTGATTAACTTGACATTTTGCATAAATATACTTCATTTACCGAGTATGGTTATAGGCTTATTTTCATTTTCATTAATCAATTACTTATGATTTCAATAATCATAAGTAACAAAATTTTTCATCATCATCATCATCTTACGTACAAGGATTAAGTTAATGCCTGTTCCGACTTACAAACAGCTTATTAATATCTATTATAAAAAATAATATTATATTTATATAATATAGATTAATATTTATTGCCATCTCTTCCGTGGCCTACCAATAGATCTTTTCCCTGCCGGTTTATGATTCAATATCTGTAGTGGAAGCCTTTCTGCCGACATTCTTTCCACATGGTCTTTCCACTGCTTCCGGTATTGTGTGACTTTTTCCAACAAGCTGTAAATTCCTAGCTCTGCTCGGATATCATCGTTCCTGATGTGGTCCCTTCTATCGCAGCCCTTGGTTCTCCGGAGGAATCGGAGAGGATACAAAAATTTTTATACATTTAATTTAAATTTGAAGTTCGGGATATGAAGTACATGTTCAATGCATCTTCACGTCTGAACTACTTAACTGATTAACTTGCCATTTTGCATGAAGATACTTCATTTACTGAGTATGGTTATACGCCTATTTTCATTTTTAGTAATCGATTACTCATGATTTCAATAATATCGAAACAAAATTTGTTATAAATTTAATTTAAAATTTGAGTACATGTAATGTATTCATATTGTGGTACAAAGGTTAGGATAAAAGCCCAATAAAAATGTTTTTCTTGTAAATTATAAAGCTTCGTTTACACCAAAGTTATTAACAAAATGTTAATAACTTAATCCTTACTGATTCTATTAAATTGAACATAACTTATCATACAAATGATGAACATATGTGTTTGTCAAGTTCCGTTCAATCTGATAGAATCTATAAGGACGGAAAAATAAACATATTGTTAATAACTTTGGTGTAAACGGTTCCGTTCAATCTGATAGAATCTATAAGGACGGAAAAATAAAAATATTGTTAATAACTTTGGTGTAAACGCAGCTTAACAACTGTTAATACTTTTAATATCAGCATGGAACTATAAAACTGAATCCAATCTATTTGTTTTTTCAACAGACCCTTGCGGAGCACGGGTAACATCTGCTCGTATTAAAAATATTGATATCTTCCCCTACAAGTACTTTTTTCTATTGATACTGTAACAGACTATTGATCGATAGAAAACTCAAATTCCTCTTGTAAAGGTGTAACAGTGGTGGTGTAAGTTGTGTAATTCTGTTTTGTTAACCACAGCATGTCATTGAATGAAGACCATAATATTCTAAAATGCTATGTTGTAGCTCCTGATTGATTTAGAGCGTTTGAAGAGACTCGCATTATTGCTCTCTATGGTCATTAAATTAAAGTCGGGTTATAAATGACTGTTGGTCACAACTGTTGTCCTTGTCGAGTGGTTGCTGAAAAAGTGTATTAAATTAGAAATGACCTTTGTCCGCCTGAGCGGGCACTGAGCAGGGCAGGATAGGCGCGGTTGGTGGAATCGCTGAAGATGAAATCCTGCACTCGTTACACACACAATTATATGAGCACATAAAACCGACAGAAGAAGACGTAAAGTTCAAGATACAGGACCGGTCTTTTATTAGAAATAAATTGAAAGCCTTCTTATTGCCAGCGCATCCACACTTCGGACAATTTTATCATCGGCCAATGATGAGTGCGGTGTGCGATGGAATTGGAATTGGATTGGGCTTCCCTACAGTCGGGGCTCAGCACTCAGGAGGCCTCGTTTGCTCAATACTTCATCATCTCATCAGTCGTGGCGTAATCTCCAATTTATGGCTGCAGTGATTTGAGGTGACTTTAATCAGGTGATTTTAATCAGCCCAGTGCCAGTCAATCATAAACCACACTACGAGATTCTAATTCTATTAATTCTCTCTTTCAGTTGGTACAATATTCAAGCCTGCCATCATGAAAGTCAATATTAAATTTTGTACTCCGCAACTGTAGATGAAGTTCTCTCGTCAATATCATCACATATACTCTGTTTAATCCACAACACTGTAATAAAAGTGATATCTAGTATAGTTGGATGAAACATAGATGCATTTTATGCTAGCTTCGAATAAAAACAGTATTCTATAACATAAGAATACGTTTTTGTTATATGATTGGACAGTTGCAATACAATGGATCTTATCGATTATAAATTTGAAATTGAATTCGTGATAAGATCATATCTTTTTTTCCATATTTTCCAGCATAAACATGACCTGAGTAGGTTAATCCTCGAACCAGTTTGAACTCAAACTGTGAAACTACCGTACCTGGAATCGATTTTCAAACTTATTAATGATATTGACGAAAAAAATCAAAATAATTTATTTGTCAATCATAAAAATAACAATAATAAATATAAACGAATACTTCATACATACAGAATAAAAAAAATTTAAACTTACGTTTTTAATTGGCGTTGCCAGTGAAACCTACGTTTGTGTGCTAGAAACGAGTACCATTTAACTTAAAATGAACATGAAATATTTTTTTCAAATAGTAGTATTAATTAATGAATAATAATAATAATAATTGTAGTAATATAATATCTGAAAAAATGTTACTTAATGAAGGGTTGTTTCTCCAGAGTGATCACCCTCACGAAAGAAGTATCAGAAACATGAATCTAAACCAACTTATCTTTATCTATGTGATAGGAATTGTATTAGGCTATACGTTATAATTTGTTCAATATCGAATACTTTTTAATGCAATCATAACAGAATCAAATTTGGAAACTGAAAATGAATTCAATAATTGAAATGGGAATACAATGTGAAATTTGAATTCCATTCAATATTGCATCTCTTATTTAAAGCGATTACGTAGCAGTGTAGAGTGTGAACCATCCACTCTATCATTCTGCTCAGGCCATACGTATTTCCACCCTGTTTTGATTTCAATAAAAGCATTTCATCCTCTTTTTGGACTCCAGAGAATCAGTCGCAGTTTGTGTGATGACACTGTTATGACGTGTCAGATTAATATGCGATTTCATCACACTTGGAGGACACAGCGGAGGCTTCTTTTTTAAGCCGACGTCCTGTGTGGTTTTCAAAAGAAGCAGTAGCTGCGTAGAAGCAGCAGCAGCAGCAGCAGTAGGTTTGGAGCAGGGCCAACAGGGGCCGCTGCGTCTTTTGTTGGGTGTGTGTGTGCGTGCATGTGTCGTGTGTGTACGTAGCGCGTAGTGCGTTCGTCGGATGTGTGGTCGCACGACAGGGTATTGTGTTGTGAGCAGGGCGGGGGAGTGGGTAGGTGTGTTGTGTTGGGCACCAGTCAGTCATTTCAGTTCGTCGGTCATTGTTATGTAAAGCCGTGGCCCATCCATAGGGAAAGGGTTCTGATTGAATGGGCACATTTACGGCAGCCTACCGAACGTGTAGGAAAGGGGCTGCATTTTCGTGGGAGTGTCTATGGTAAGCAGGCATAATACGAACATTGTGGGTGTAGGGCGCCCCCAATTTAGTGATTTGCCCCCTCCCCCTCCTCAGAGTATCAGTGTTCCCTCAACGGTAAACAGAGCGTCAGATAAAAGCACTCGTAATTACTGTACTCCTGATTGAGCCGAGTCCTTCGACCAGAAAACAAGAGGAGGCAGCCAAAAAGAAACATTTTGAAAAAAACATGTCTGAAAAAGTGCAGGGGTTGGAGATCAAATGTTGAAAGAGAATCCTGCAAATTGAAGTTACAATAATATATACGGCACTCAATTCCGTAGGCTCATTTATCGATCTCGTCAAAAAGAAGAAGGCATCAACAGATTAGATTATTGAGTTCGTTACTCCTGCATCCTACCTGTGTAGGATGTAGGATTGGTTCAAATTCTAAGATAATAAGTGTCATCATTACTGGAAATCAGTACTTATTAAAATAAAAAGATTGTAAATTGAATTTATTGATTGTTTATTGATTGAAGAAGGTTCATTTATTCGAGGTCTCGAATGTGATTCAAGTAATTAGAGTGAATCATCATCATCCATCAAACGTAATGATAACCTACTTTACATTGTGAAAGACTGAGAGCTGTGACTTCAATTTTTAAGGCTCGTTAAAAATTCACCATTTAACTCGTATCTTCTTCCATTTTTTTAAAACCTACTCGAACACTGATCTCCAAGTGATCATCAAGACATCGTCTAGCAGTATCAATATTATTGTAATAGAAACTTTTCAGAAACTCTCACTTCAACCTCAGATTTTTTGATCAGCTATTGCTCAGAAATATCAACATGGAAATATCAACAATAAATTAGACTCTATATCACCACTATAGTACAGACTATTGGAATTTTTAAATTTTCAATTCAAATTCTAATTTATTGCGATTAAATAATATGAATTTTTCCACCAATAAAAAAATCAATGCAGCATCTATAGTAGAGTTCAATATATAACTGTATTATAATGTATTTTCAATAAGAATAATACTATTATTTGTTTTCTAAAGAAGTATTTCAACTGGATTGATTGATAAAACATAGATGATAGCAGCAAAAACTGTTCGAAAAGTTCACAATAAATCATAGGATTAGGATTGGAGGACTCTAAAATTTATAGACTTAATTGAAAAATTCAATTTTTTCTTTTGAAAAATACTTATTCTTGACTCATCAATCATAAATGCTTCATAAACCACAGTAACTCTAGACGAATAACTCGAACAGGTCGAACTCTTGTAATTGTGTTTGGAGTAAAGTCATTCGTTTGAAGTAGCGTCTTCTTGGAGAGTAATGAAATCCGTAAGTGCAATGAGAGTAGGACGAGACTTACCCTTCGACATTACAGCCCCCTTCTGAGGGACGCCCAAGATTGGCAGGTACCCTTCCTGTGGGGGTTGAAGGGGACATGGTTGTCGTCAATAGTAATTGCCGTCAGCTGCAGTGTGCATAAAACTTGATTTACGCCACCAAAGTCTCCGCTACGCGGGATCGACACACGCTACGCCAAAATCGCTAATTAAAGCGCCAACAATATGAGTTGGGGCTGCAGGGGTGGGGGCAGGGGCCTTGGGCCAGGCGATGCTGTAAAAACTGAGCCTTGTCATAACCTTGTGCAGCAGGCCTCAATCTAGTGATCGGCCCCTGCTTTTATTCGCGTTTTTATTTCCCAGACCAACCCTCGTCACCGCTTCTGTACTATTGACGCTGATGGTCGCCAATCGACCTAACTCCAACCAGAAAGAGATCGAAATAGCAGGCGAGCAGGCAGGCGGAAGAATCATGAAGCATGGAGAGAATGGTCAGCCCTAGAAACACAGAAATGACAAGCGGAAATGAAACTTGAAGTGCTTCCAAAAGACTCATTAATTTTCTATAAACTGTATGTGCTTTGCTAAATAAATAATTTCACTTGCAGTATCACATGAAAACATTCTCAATTTGTTGTGAATGTCTAAAATTATCTATACAAACTCAGATCTAAGGGATAACTACAATATTATAAAATTTTTACTAGAAATTTTTGGATCAAATTGCAGAACAGTCTCTACGTCTCTAGAATTGGAAAGAGAGAGAAACCTTCCTCGTGGATAGATTCCATTGATAAGATTGATAGATTAAATGTGAATGAAATTTTAAATAAAGTTATTGTTCATGAAAGTAGATCCTCGAAAGCAAACTCTTGTATTCTCAGAATGTTGTGGTCATTCAATATTGTGGTAGTTTGTGATGTGTGATCATTGGAAGGATCAATCAGTTAAATATTCACTAATTGATAAGATTGATTAATTTCAAGTGTATGAAATTGTAAATACAATATTGTTCAAGAAGCAGATTCTTGAAAGCAAACTCTTGTATTTCACGTTTGTTGTAGTTTCGTTTCATTTGAATAACTCGAAAATGATTCAATTTGTAATTAGTGGAAGACTCAATCAGTAAAATATTTACCATAGAGTAAACTATGACTACAGAGTATGCTATTGAAGAATATGGAGGTCTAAAACAATGTTTTTTTTTTCAATAAATATGTGGTTTGACAATATCAAGTATTTTTATTAATATAAGTACATTGTTTTGTTAATTTGTAAATACTGAACTGTGGATTTACAGGATGGTAATAAACGAATTTAATCTCAGGAAGAGTTACATATAAAAATACATATAGATAAATAAAATCCCTAGCTGAAATATTTATAGGTCTAAGTGAAGTAATTGGCTAATATCGCCAAAGAGATAACATAAAGATTAGATAATATCAGACGTCCTGGCTAAACTGTACAACAGCCTAAGAGGAATTGAAATAATTTTTTGCTAATATATAATATTATATAAATATAAATAAATAAATAAATAAATATAAATAAATAAATAAATAAATAACTAAATAAATAAATAATAAATAAATAAATAAATAAATGAATAAATAAATAAATAAAATAAATCAATAAATAAATAAATAAATAATAATAAATAATAAATAATTAGAGTGAATCATCATCATCCATCAAACGTAAATGATAACCTACTTTACATTGTGAAAGACTAAAAGCTGTGCCTTCAATTTTTAAGGCTCGTTTGAAATTAACCATTTTACTCGATCTCCATTTTTTTTAACCTGCTCGAACAATAATTTCCACGTGATTATCAAGACTACGTCTAGCAGTATCAATATTATTGTAATAGAGTATTTGCGCTGAAACTTTTCAGAAACTCTCACTTCAACCTCGGATTTTTTGATCAGCTATTGCTCAGAAATATCAACATGGAAATATCAACAATAAATTAGACTCTATATCACCACTATAGTACAGACCATTAGAATTTTTTAATTTCCAATTCCAATTTATTGCGATTAAATAATATTAATTTTTCCACCAATAAAAAAATCAATGCAGCATCCAGCCTATAGTAGAACTAAATATATATCTCTATTATAATTTATTTCCAATGAAAATAGTAATATCATTTGTTCCCCTGAAGAAGTATTTCAACTGGATTGATTGATAAATTGATTGATTGATATAGATGATAGCAGCGAAAACTGTTCGAAAAGTTCACAATAAATCATAGGATTAGAATTGGAGGATTCTAGAATTATATAGACTAAATTAAAAAATTCTTTTTTTTCTTTTGAAACCTATTCTTGATTCATCAATCATGAATGCTTCATAAACCACAATAACTCTAGACGAGTAACTCGAACAGGTCGAACTCTTGTAATTGTGTTTGGAGTCAAGTCATTCGTTTCAAGTAGCGTCTTCTTGAAGAGTAATGAAATCCGTAAGTGCAATGAGAGTAGGACGAGACTTACCCTTCGACATTACAGCCCCCTTCTGAGGGACGCCCAAGATTGGCAGGTACCCTTCCTGTGGGGGGTTGAAGGGGACATGGTCGTCGTCAATAGTAATTGCCGTCAGCTGCAGTGTGCATAAAACTTGATTTACGCCACCAAAGTCTCCGCTACGCGGGATCGACACACGCTACGCCGAAATCGCTAATTAAAGCGCCAACAATATGAGTGTGGGCTGCAGGGGTGGGGGCAGGGGCCTTGGGCCAGGCGATGCTGTAAAAACTGGGCCTCGTCATAATCTTCTGCAGCAGGCCTCAATCTAGTGATCGGCCCCTGCTTTTATTCGCGTTTTTATTTCCCAGACCAACCCTCGTCACCGCTTCTGTACTATTGACGCTGATGGTCGCCAATCGACCTAACTCCAACCAGAGAGATCGAAATAGCAGGCGAGCAGGCAGGCGGAAGAATCATGAAGCATGGAGAGAATGGGTCAGCTCTAGAGACACATAAATGATAAGCGGGAATGAAACTTGGAGTGTTTTTAAAATTCAAATTCAAATTTATTTATTCAAGTAAGTCACAATACATTCTGGTCTTTACACGAATCTACAATAAATTACAGTACAACAGCTAATTATGCAAAAAATTTCACATATTATGAAAACTTATTAATTACAATGAAGATTGAATGGAACATTAGAATATTGATAATATAGTATTGTAATGTAACTACATAAATCAGCGGTGTTTCAACAATGAATAAATGATAACTTCAATGAATAAATATACACCCCACTATAAATTATATGTGTTGGGGTGTAAGTAATTAGTTGCTTATTGCGTGTTATAATTACTATTTACAAACTTCATTCACTGATATAGGATTAAAGTTTTTTATAATAAAATTAGTAAAAATTTATAATACAAACGAAATTATGAAATTAGTAGATAAATATTAATATTCTACTAAGGATAATAATAAGAAAGGTTATTTTAGAAAAATGAAAAACAGTAAAGAGAAGAATGAAGAATAAATAGTTTCAATATTTACAGTCTAACTAAATTTTCCACCCCAATATCAACCAACCAGGAAAATAAACTTTTCTTGAACCTGTGTCTATTGAATTCTGCCCTAATGTAACTTGGTATTGAATTGTAAATTTTTGGTCCCAAATATATGTAGTCTCTTTGCCCAAATGTAGTGTTCATCCTTGGTACTATTGAATGCGTGTTTCTCTGCCTTGTTTGATGGTTATGATCTGCCAGTCTTATGTGTTCGTTGTTTCTCCTCATTCGCGTGATGATAGCCTGGATGTAGAGTTGTCTTACACTCAGTACTTTACTGTCCTTGAAAAAAATGTTCGTGCGGAATTGATTCTCCTTGAAGCCTATTATTTTTAGTATTCGTTTTTGAAGTTTATAGAGAGGTTCAACATGTATAAAATTCGTAGCTCCCCAGATAATTATGACGTATCTTAAAATTGTTTGCACTAAAGAAAAATAAACACTAAAGACGGATGTTTAAAAAGACGGATTAATTTTCTATAGAACTGTATGTGCTCTGCTAAATAAATCATTCCCCTTCCAATATCACATGAAAACATTCTCAATTTGTTGTGAATGTCTAGAATTATCTATATGAACTCAGATCTAAGGGATAACTACAATATTATAAAAATTTTCACTAGAAATTTTTGGATCAAATTGCAGAACAGTCTCTTCGTCTCTAGCATTGGAAAGAGAGAGAGAGAAACCTTCCTCGTGGATAGATCCCATTGATAAGATTGATAGATTAAATGTGAATGAAATTTTAAATAAAGCTATTGTTCATGAAAGTAGATCCTCGAAAGCAAACTCTTGTATTCTCAGAATGTTGTGGTCATTCAATATTGTGGTAGTTTGTAATGTGTGATCATTGGAAGGATCAATCAGTTAAATATTCACTAATTGATAAGATTGATTAATTTCAAGTGTATGAAATTGTTTAAGGAAGCAGATTTTTGAAAGTAAACTCTTGTATCTCACGTTTGTTGTAGTTTCGTTTCATTTGAATGACTCGAAAATGATTCAATTTGTAATTAGTGGAAGACGCAATCAGTAAAATATTTACCATAGAGTAAACTATGACTAAAGAGTATGCTATTAAAAAATATGGAAGGTCTAAAACAATGTTTTTTTTTCAATAAAACTGTGGTTTGACAATATCAAGTATTTTTATTAAATAGAAGTACATTGTTTTGTTAATTTGTAATTACTGAACTGTGGATTTACAGTATGTGCATGCGATCAAAAAAATTGAACAGGATGGTAAACGAATTCAATCTCAGGTAGAGTTACATATCCTGAAGAGAAAGAGATACTTTGGATGGGAGAAAGTTGTGTGAAGAGTATGGAGTAGAGAGAAGTTTTGTGGATGAGAGAGCATGGAGTCAGCAGAGCTCGTTGGCTTCGAAAGCAATGAAAAGTGTGGCCTTCAATGAATGGAGCCGGCTGTAATCAGCCCCCAGCCCGGTGCCCCCCCTTTCGACAATAACATGCAGTCGTAAAACGACCGGCGAATGCCTATTTTGCTACAGTCCTGGGCTCCTGGCCGATGGGTGACTCAGACCAAATCATCACCGGGTACCAAATCCGAATCCCTCTCCACACCCCCACTCGGCAAAAGCTACCAAGTCATTGTTCGATAACAGGTTGATTTCATTGGCCCTATGTAATATTCAATCGTCGAATCTCCCCGTTCACTATTTACTGCTGGAACACCTTGCGCTTATAGGTTACTGAATGGAAATCAATGATAATATTCTGCAAATCTCTCAAGTCTAATAGCCTGAATAATTTCAATTTCAATTTCAGCAGAAACTCATAAGTGAAATTGTGGAGAAATCCGGATAAGTGTGTGGAGAGACCTGGTGATCATATTGTGAGGTCATTCCTGAGTTGAGAGATTCCCATTCATATTATACGAGTGAATAAGAACACTGATAATATCAGCTGAAATGGATATCGTCGAGGTTCGAAAGCGGTGTGAAACGCGCGGGAGCGAGAGAGCTGATGAAATCATCGCCGTCGCCGTCATGCGTTTTGTACCGGTGTGCATGTGTGCGAGGATTTATGGGGTTTCAATTATTGTACACTATTCCTAGTTACTTTCAAATTACTTGAATTGACTTTCATAATAGGAAATTTTTCAGATACTCGGAATTTTGTTACATTTTTACAGTACTTTACTATCACATTTACTCATTGTGGAGATATTATCTCATTGGCACATTTTATATGAACTTTCTCAATCGATCAAATCTGACTCCTTCAGGTTTTTGAAAATCATCAAACTTTGAAGGTACCAAGCTCATTATTTTAAATATGAATACTGTTTTCCCATCCATATTGGGAAACATTTTTTTGCCTCCATTTGAAGTTGTAAAGGAACAGAGATTGTTACTTGGATGTTATTTAGCATTATAATATTATGCAAAAAACTGGGGACTTCAATTACTTAACTTTACTCTGTGTGATTGTAAGGAATGAGTTCATTCGGATGATACATGACACTAATTGTCGATGGCCAACACTTTTCTATTATTTATCGATCAACATTTGAAAGAAAAAACTTTGAAGATTATTCTCAAATATTATTTACTTATATCGTTAACTCAGATAAACTCATTTCTATATTTGATTTTGAAATGAGTTACTCTAAATGCGGTGTAATTTTTTAGTGAGTTGAAGTTATCAAACTGTTTACTTTGTTATTTCAATAACGATACTCTTATCTGAACCATGGCGAGGTCATGAATCTCGCATTGAATGTGTTGATTTGCACATGTCCGGTAAGTATTGTACTTCATTTTTTTCTACAACTAAACAGAAAATATTGCGGATACTTGTTTAATGATTGGGTTCAAAGAGAATTGTGATAAGTTTGTAGAATGAGGCAACGTGATGAGCAAACATTGTATTGAAGTCACGCAGGCCGCAGACCATTCAATTACCGGCGGGTCAAAGTTCTTCTAGTCTAATGTACTTTGAGAGATACTACCATGATTTATCGAGGTCATTCTATAGCTACTTCAAAGCCCATTTAAAAGCTTCAAGATAAAGCTCATCCTTATGGGGGTTGAAATGAGTAGATTAGCCTGAATATTCATAAGATGAAATGTATTAATGAATTGGAGAATGGTCGAAAAGTGGATAAATAGGGATATTAAAATATTTCCAAGAATACTGTATCATGGAAATTTTAGTTAAAACTGTTCATTAATTACAGTTACATTAATTCCACTTGAATCAGATTTGGAAAAGATAATATTCCATTTGTTTTCAACTTATTCTCTCAACAGCCATCTCTGAACTTTTATACTATTTCATTGGCTACTTATGATAACATTAACTTTTTTTCTATATTCTAGAGTTCATTCATGCATTCTTCTATTCATCATTCAATTGCTCTTATCCAACTGCACTCTACGTCCAAACTCAGTTAAGTAAAAAATATCTATATTTGAGAATAAGTATTATTATAATCATTTTGTTTTTTTTTTTTTGTAATGGAATCGGAGCGAAAATCGGCCCAAGGTTTCAATAAATTCAAGATTATTTCAATCTATTGATAATACATTAGTTTCACTAAAACTTTTTACTGGCGAGCAAAATAATCAATATAATGATGAAACTTGGACGTTTTCTAAATAAGCATTGTTGAATAATCGTTGTAGGTCTGCATGAAGAATTTAAATAAGGCTGGTTGGACATCTTCGATCGCATGATAGGCCACAACTTGTTTTGCCTCCAAAAGACATTTTTATGTCTCTTATAATGACCTCGACTGTATGTATGTCTGAGCACATTAAGCGACCAATGTCCAGCCCACGCGGAAATGAGAGATGCTTAGTTTTTTTGCTATGGCTGATTCTCCTGTGTAGAACCTTATTGTTGGCAAGAATGAGAATCAATTGAAATTTTATCAATGTATTTGGAATCACAAGGCTTTTAACAACAAGATATTCCTCTCGAATAGCCTACTCTGGAAATGTTGGAGAGAAATATGTGGCTCTTGAATATCATACATCCATGCTTATCAGCATATCATGCATTCAATACATCCATGCTTTTCAAGTAAAACCCCTACGATCTCCACACAAATTATGGTTGGAAACCCACAAATATAAATGTGGCTTGTAGATCGATATACGAATAGTTTATCGGAGAACTCGAAGATATTTCATACAAAGATTATAAGTTCATGAATGCATAACTCCGGAAATTATAAATGTGTTATTCTTGAAAATATCATGAAGTTCAAAAGTTCATGTACCGTAGATTTTGAATTATGAATGTGTTTAAGCCTGGAATGGTATACTATCTTGGAGAAACGTTAATGGTATCTATTCGTATTTTTCATGATTGTTGGTTTATTCATTAAAAAATCAATGTTTATGCACTCAAAAAAATCTATTCACCCATGATATCATTTCAGATAAATGTTGACAAGCTATAATATTAAGAGAATGGTAATTGAAAAGCGTTTTTAAGCAATAGAAAAAAATCAAATCTTATGTCATGTAATTTTAAAAAACACCGAAAATAAAAAAAATAAATAAAGAACAATAAAAAGTTTCTCATTGTAGATTATTCATGTCCAATTGATATAGAAATGAATGTATTTATGAGAAAAAAATATAAAATGTTTATAGTTCTCATACCTGCAGAGATTCCAAGTATATCTTCTGTTCCACTTACACTATCATCGTCTGCTTCAAATGTGTCACTTCTACTTTCGTTCAAAATTATGTCAATTTCAGAGTGGCTGAGTGCTATTTTTCAATTCAAAATAATCCTTAGGACACACTACACTAAATATAAGTCAAATCACACACTAGTGTACATCTTTTAAAAAATTAAAACTAAAAAAATACACCATGCAAAAAAAAACACTACTGGTATCTATTCGTAAAATATCTGCAACAATGCTCATAAAAAGATGAGAAATTGTTAACTAGTCACGTGCAATAACTTCGAAAACTGGTTGTGATATATGGCACGACTGCTGGACGAAGACGAGGCAATATTCATTCTTGTAGAACAAAAATACTTATTTGGTGCAGAAAAAATACGAATAGATACCATTCCAGGGTTAAATGTGAGAAGGAGATTTTCTGAGTTTGATTCACTTTTGTAATTCCTAGCGGATTTATTCACTATAAGATATCAAAGAGAATTAATTACTTGTCCAATAAGCTCTAGCATTTTTCAATCAGCGTGCTTGAGTAATCAAATTGTCGAGAAGATATCTATTTGTCTGATATCTTATTACTTCATGTTTTCTACAGCAACTAAAATTCTTAATTTTTCCACAAGAACAGAGGAAAATTCCAATTCAGAAGATTTATTATGTTGATCTCTTGATTATACAATGGAAGAGCTGCATCCTTTTCTTAATATGAACAAGATCAAGCATAATAATTTCGTTTTCTTCGATTTTTTCTAGATAAATAGTCAACTTACATAATTTTCGAGATTTGTATATACGTTTTGAATCTAGAGTTTCATCATTCTATCGGTACTTCGAAGGGTTTTGTTACTGTAAACAGAGGAAAGCATAATGAAAACACACAGATGTAGTCGAATACCACGTATTTCATTTGGAGAAAAATACGAACATGTTTCAACATGTATGGTGTTATCTGCAGTGTAATATATAAAATACATGATATTTGGCGAGATCTTTGTGTTTTCATTCTTACAATAATAATATCAATACATCTTACCACATACTGACGGAAGAGAAAAGCATTACTCAAGTTTATTATTGATGATATTATTTATTGATACTGATTTAGCGTAGCGGTCCAACTAACTACTCTAAAGTCTTTAAATTTATTCTATTTCAAGAGAAAAGCACTCCAATAGGGCATAGGTGTGCCCATCTTTATTTCGCTTTATGTTTTTGTTCTCTAAAGCAAAACAAATAATGTAAAAATAAGTTGTTTTTCAAAGTGGATTTTCATTAGTATTTTTTATTTTGTATTTTTAGCCGATACAATGTTTTTTATAATATTATGTTGTGCGGAATAAATTAATTTTTGAATTAAAAAAAATTGATTCATTTCATCCCAACAGCTTGAAACTTGAGAATGAACTTCTAAAGTAACAAAAATATGACTGGACTGGAGAGCTAAACTTATATTGAGGACTGAGCAAGAAAGAATGATGAAGCATGAAGAAGTGTTCCTCAAGCAGTTTGACTGTCTCTGATGTGATGCGGACAGCGGACGTCATAACATCAACGATATTTCTGACCTTTTTAAAAAGTGTTCTAACTGATAATGTATTCTAACGGAATTCATAGTACTGTATTATCAGTGTGGCTTGGAAATGACATTCTTTTTCGGATCTATTCTCTTATCTTGTATTCCGTCACGTTTTCTGGCTGCACTCATATGTCAGGTAGATTAACAGTATTCACCACATTACCGTGAGTAGTGACGCGTGACTCTATAACGATACAACATAACAGGAACAGTGAAAATTTCCATCTACATCCAAATTTGTCTCAGATCGAACGTCCGGTGGAAAACAGAAAGTCTTGTCTATTTTTGGTAGCCATGATTCTGATCAATTTTATTCTCTGAAGGAACAAGTGTTTTTATTGCTGACCTCCAGCTACAGATTCTGTAATCAATTTCCTCTCTTTCCAGGAAAATGAGGATAGAATCCATGCAGTTTGGCTATCGAATAAAATAAATTTGAACCATCTTAAGAAGCAATGCATTTGTAATCATTGTTAACACAGTTTGAATACAAATAAATTATCAAATATCCTTAAGACGGATGATAAAATTCATAGATCTTCGCCCTCATGATTCTATAGAGAAATCTATTTGCCAGAAAAATAGGAATGAAAAACCATCATTTTCATCCTTAGAGAGAGCGCCAGAGTTTCTTTTTCTCATTCCATCAATCTCTACCAGTTAAGTTTCAATTATGACCTCCATCAAATTTGACTCTAATAAATCACAACCACGTTAGGAAATTAACCTCCAATACTTCCTCCTATGTGCTCCAACTTTGCATAATTGAATCTTGAACATGCCAATTTAAGTATTAATATCATATTGTAGGTTTTATCAATTCTGCTTATCAGTGATTAGCTAATCATTACTATTGCATCATTTATTCTCAATTGTTGTGATAAGTACTTGGAAGAACAAGCTTGAAATTGATAACAAATTCACTGAAAAACCTTATTGACTAAGAAAGCCGATTGGTAAAACTCGAAAAAAATAGGGAGAGAGCTAAATTGAGAGCAAGATAGATAGAAACGGAGTAAGAGAGATGAAGAGAGATTAATTGATTGATTGAGTGCTTTGATTGATAGAGAGAGAGAGAGAGAGAAACAGGAAAGGAGGAAGAGGGAGGGAGATGGATGGCGGGATATTGATTGATTGATTGATTATTTGCCTTTATTAGGGCGGAGTTAGGACTCCTGGTCCTCTCTGCCACACAACCCTTAACAAAATAAAAAAATTACATAATAATACAAAAATAATAGATTACATTATTATGTAATAAGATTACATAATTATGATAATAGAAAGAAATAAAAATCTTAACCAAAATACAATCACATATATGTAATAGAAGAGAATCTTAAACTAATTCACAAATACAATGGAAAACAATATTTCAAAACTACTTAATAAATCCTATAAGAAATGAAGAACTAATCAAGTTGCCATTCTCAAGAGAGAGAGAGGGGAGAGAGAGTGAGAGAGAAAGAGATTGAGTTAGTGAGAACACTAGAGACAGTAACAGAGAAATGATTAAATGTTGATATTAATGATTTTCCGAAATGTTGGTATTCCATTTTTTCGAATAAGCATATATATTATAATATTATTATGGCCGTTACTGGCTTTGGTGAGAGCAGGAACTACTTTGCAGATGACGCCCCCATCTTTCATGTTGAGCATAAAGTAATAAAGAAGTCAGAAGAAGAATAAATAATTGGTGGGTTTCAGCGAGCCTGTCTTGACCCCTTGTTCGAAGATGTCTCCTGGTAAGCCTAATAAACATGAGGGTGAATGCATAACAAACAAGACCGGCCTCACTGGATAGTATTATCAAATATTTGATCGGCTCAGTTGAAAACAGGATTTATCTCGATCTTGATAATTTTATTCAACACAAAAACTGGAAGGCAGTGTTGACCATACATGTTGGAGAACGTGGGCTGCAAGATCAAGGCTTTGCTCTTCATCCGACCAAATTCAGTTATGAAATAACCATGAATAATTATGGATTAGTACAAGTATTGTAAAGAGCTTACACAAGAATCACAGAACCGATTATGAAAAAAGATTGAATGGAAGGTTTTGATGAAAGGTCTTTTTCAAATCAGTTAGCGGGTTTGACTATTAGTGATTAGTTGTTTGTATGTATCTGAGAACAGATATAACTGATAATAACTTAAAAGCCTTTAAAAAATGAATAATGTACCGTAGTTAGAGCAGAAAACAGAATATTTTTACAGATGGAATTAAATAGAGAATGCATTGATTCAAATGCTAATTAATATATAATTATTATTTAACGAAAATCCTAAATAAATGCTGTAAAATCACCCGAAGACTTCTGCTACTGCAGACATTGACAACAGGGTTAACAGCTAGAAGGAAATTCGATGAGAACTACTATCCAAAAATTAGTTGCCAGCCCATGAAACGAACCCGGTACCCCCCAATTGCCAGTCAGGAATGCTTACCTTACACCAAACTGACAATCTCTGGATAGCAGCGCTCATTTTATACGAACCCATAGCGGCCAACCAGTTACAGATGGAATTAAATAGAGAATGCATTTATTCAAATGCTAATTGATATAGCCTATAATTATTATTTAACGAAAATCCTAAATAAATGCTGTAAAAGCATAGCGGTTGACCGCTATGGCTTCGTATAAAATGAGCGCTGCTATCCAGAGATTGTCAGTTTGGTGTAAGGCTAAGCATTCCTGACTGGCAATTGGGAGGTACCGGGTTCGATTCCCGGGCTGGCAACTAATTTTTGGATAGTAGTTCTCATCGAATTTCCATCTAGCTGTTAACCCTGTTGTCAATCACCTTCCGCTTATTGTATCTACTAAAATAAAATCCAATAGAATATTAGGAGCTGGCTTAAATGCACGACAAACAATATTTCGTTGGATGGATTCATTTAAACTAGAATATAGTAAAAACTTGGTTGTTCCGTGTAGCTTCAATCAGAGTGGTGGAAATATTCAGAATATAGCCGACGGGTAAATGAATGGAATAATAAAAAGGGCTAAATCTCTGGGTATGGTGGAAAATGTTAAGAGAGTCAACGAATTTAGAAACAAACCTTGGTTCGATAAGCATTGCAATGAATTAAAGAGAGAGTTGCGTAAAACATACAGAGGTTACAAGAAGAGAAATCCAGTTCCGAACGCTCTGAATAATTTCATTAACAAGAAAAAAGAGTTCAAAAATCCAGTAGAACAGAAAAAGAAACAATACTATGGAAAACTAAGAGAAAATTTTAAAAATGTTTCTAATACGAGAGAGTTCTGGGGAATAGTTAGAGTGTTCAAAGGTAGAAGAGGAACAGATGACAACGGTATAAATTTGGAGGAATGGGCTAGATATTTTAAACAAAAATATGAACTATCTTCTCTTAAAGAGTATTGTGTATTCTGTGATGTGAAACATCCAATTTTAAATAGAAGGATAGATTTGTTAGAGCTGGAGAATAGATTGAGAAGGCAGAAAAATAATAGTGCGCCAGACTTGGATAAAATTCCATACGAATTTTTCAAGTATTTAGCTCCCGAAGGAAAATATATGTTGATTAGTTTACTTAACTCAATTCTAGAGACTGGCATAATCCCAACAGACTGGGCGAGGCTTAAAATATTTTTGTTGCATAAAAAAGGTTGTACACTGGATCCCAGGAACTACAGAGGTATAGCTATAGCGAATTGCATTCTTAAACTTTACACCGGTATAATAACTGATAGATTAACGCTATGGGCGGATGAGAGCGGAGTAATGGAAGAGAGTCAGTCAGGATTTCGTAAGGGCCGATCATGCGTGGACAATATTTTTGTATTAGACTCAATAGTGAAATATTATATGTAGTATAAAAACAGAAAAGTGTACGCACTGTTCGTGGATTATGAATCCGCATTCGACTCCGTCCCCCACAATCTGCTTTGGCAAAAATTGATGAGACTTGGAGTTAGTAGGAGAATTATCAATGTACTCCAAAACCTTTACAGTGACTTCACATTAGTGGTGGAAAATCGGTCTCGGGGTAGTCAGCCTGAGCCAATAGCAATGAGCAAGGGCGTTTTGCAGGGCAACCCCGCCAGTCCACTGCTCTTCGCTCTCTATACTTCAGGAATAGAAGCTTTTTCAGAGAGAGAGGGTTACATGGCCTGAATATTGATGGGGAAAACGATATTTTAATGTTACAGTACGCTGATGACATAGTTATATTGGCCGGTAGTATTTCTGACGTGAGGAATAAATTAAAATGTTTGGATCAATGTAGCTCTGAAGTAGGTCTAAAGATAAATGCAAAAAAACAAAAATTCTAACTTTCCAAAAGTCATAAAGCTAATTTTCTGCTAGGGGGTAATAAAATAGATATGTGTAGCCAGTATAATTATTTGGGAGTTATATTTCAATCATCTGGTGGGTTTTCTGAGATGTGTAGACGAGCAATAAATAGGGGGAAATCTGAATCAGCGGTGGCGATAGATGTTTTATCTAAAGTAAGGTCAGTGGAGTGGATAGATAAGATGAAGTTATTAGAGACAGTTGTAATACCGTCATGTCTGTATGGCTCGGAGGTTTGGGGTTTGAATTGTGAAGAAGCAGTAGAGATAGCACAGTTGTTTTTCTTAAAACGCCTGCTTCTACTGACTGCTCCGTTCAACGCCGAGTTGGTGTGTCAGGTTGGAAACAAATAGGCCAAAACTCAGGTTTCAAATATTTAAAAAATATTTATCATGGCTTGTGAAAATTGTGAACTTGAGAGAGTCACGATTTCTATTTATTTGCTATCGCCTCCTTTTAAGAGTAAGTTTTAAAGGTAATTGCATAGAATATGTTCGTAAAGAATTAGAGTCTATCCAATTCGAAAATATTTTCATTGATGATGGAATTGATGCAATCAATTTAGTGAACAACAGGGATAGCATTCTTAGTAGTTATCTGAGATATGTAAAAGAGGAGGACATAAATCGTGCGTTTTTGTCCCAAAGATGCCCTCTCTATAAACTTATCAATCCTAACTTTGTAAGAGGAGAACAGCTAGATTTTGAACTTCCAATAAAATTAATCCGCTGTATATCACAATTGAGAACATCATCAGTGTCATCTACTTTCTTTTATATTGATGGAAAGAAGTATCAACTCAATGCCGAGGAAATCTGCCCCTCATGTAATTCTAGTATGGCGTCATTAGCGCATTTCCTCTTACAGTGCTCCGCTTACCAAAGTTTTAGGTTCCTTATTTTGCCTTACACCAATAATGTTATTCAGGAAACAGATAAAATCATGATTCTCCTTTCTAATTTTTAAAATGAAAAAATTGTAAACGTATATGGATATATCTTGAAAGCTCTGTCTAGGAGAAATGCAGAGTAATGCAGAGAAATGCAGAGTAGCTCTACTTTACCTGTCTAAAAGTGATTGCTATTGTTATTTGTGATATTTCTTATAATTAGTCATTTTTGCTCATTTTAATGTTTTCTATTGTTACTTTTTCATTGAAATTTGCATGTAATACTGTGATGATAAGAGATACTTGGTAATGTCTAGTATGCAGATTGAAGGGCTTAAACATGAGTCTTTGCCTTTGGTCCATGAAGATGTTGAACATCACCCAGCTCTGAGCAAGGAATTGCTGACGGGTGTTGTCACGTTATTTTTTATAATTAAATAACGATTAGCCTCCTGCTTGGCATCAGTCGGTAGAGCATGAAATATTTTAATAATTATAAAAATCAGGTCGTGGTTTTCTATAGGATACAGTCTCATAAAAATCTTGATAGGCCCAGATATGAGCTTCCACAATAATTCTGATAATTCATTGAAAAATATATATATAATACTTATCCTATAGTATTGAGGGATAAAAATAAATCGTACACCATAAAAAATTTGATACATATATTAACAAATATCTCAAAAAATAAATCAGAGCAAAAATATATAGAGCGACAAAAAATATATATAATATAAGATAAAACAATAATCGAAATCATAAAATATCACAGGCTAATACTATTCTTTGAATTTTATAGCACGAAACGTTACCATGTGCTTTCATTTTTACGATCATGTGCATTTATTTGCATGTAGCTGCGATATCAGCTTGCTAATACCTGTCGACTTGGACAATTCTATTTAAAATAGATTCTTAAAATCAGCATGACAAATTGACAAACTAGTAATCCAAATATATATATTAAATTCTATACATTCTTTGTAATAAATATATTTTTTATCTCAGGGTGCGAGATTCGGCACCTGAAGGAATAAATAGAGCAATTCATCTAGTGAATCAGAGCTACAATAAACTATCACAAATTATATTGCAGAAATTAATGATCATATGAATATTGTATTAACAGCCTAGATCTTAGACTTCTTTGATTGTTAGATCTTCTGATATATGAATTGATTCGTTACTTTCTAATAAAATACCTTTTATACTACATTTACTTGCGCAAGTATTTTTACCAAATTCTTAATTTATAAAAAACCCTTTCGACAAGCTAGCTTTGATTCTTATGTAATTTCAAAGCACTGAGGGCGCCCTATCACTATTTCAATATTTTTCACTCACGTGCTGGAATTTTCTTATGAGCTGCTGATGTCGATCCTAATCCTGGTGGTCCTGGATTATTGTAGCCGGAGTCGTCTCTTCCAAGGGTTTAAAAAATTATTTAAAAATGACTTTTGCTTTATAAGAGCATCACAAAGTCTTATGAGAAATTTAGTGATTCAATTTAACTTCAAATTATTACAAGATATAGTAAGGTATTACGCTGTGCCGGGCACTGTCTTTAATTCAGGCCTTTTCCCAAGTTATAATAGTAAATTTAATACACAATAGACTAGAGCCATTATTGTAAGTGAGTTAGCGAAATAAATTATTTTCTCTCTCTATTATGAACGGCCATGACTTCGAGTTTCCCATGATAGATATTTAAAAATTGTGGCTCCGAGTCGTCGAGGAATGTAGATTATGGAATTATCTCTAAAACTTAGCCTTCTTGTCGCGACATAAAATGCGATAGTTGGAAAACAGCAAGCATTGAAATTATAACAAACTACCGATTTTGCAGTTACTATTTGGTCCAAGGCTGTAGAAGCCACGCGACGATTGGTCAAATTGATTCCATTCGCCCAATAGGAGACCTGTTTCTAAATACAGTAGTGGGGATTCCCCAGTCGAGAGACCAGATTACGTTCCGGAGGACACTTTGCTAGGAGCACTACGAGAGTAAAGATGTAGTCACTATGTTTCCCCCTTTTTGGGCAGGTTTATAAGTTTATTTCAGTAGTTAATGTAGGAGCTAGTTTTATTTTTTATTAATGTTTAAATTTACTAGTAGTGCCATGTCCTGAAAGGTTTAATTGTGTTTCTTCATCATGTACGAATAATTGTTTCTTCAAATAACCGCTAAGCGGTTCATGTGTGTCCCCAAACCAACTTCTTGTACTACCACCCCTTTGGTTCCGCAACTTTATGTAAAACCGCTTCAAGACACACGTTCAGACGACAGGTCTAGGGACGTAAGAGGACGTCGCCGTCAAGCCAAATTCAACTGGTAAAAGCTCACCGCCAAAAACAAGGTACTGTAACCCCGACGATAAAGCAACGTACAAACCAACGAAAGTGCAGTGTAGTGAAACAAAGGTTCATTCGAGAATGTCAATAAAAAGTGGGGATTCAAAATTATTATGAAATGGGTTATATGGGTTACTATCGACGAAATTTGGGTTCAACGGGTTTTTTTCTTTCTTGAGTAATTTCATGTTGAAATTGATTGGTTATTTTATGACTGATCTTGTTTGGTTTTGTGACGTATTGCTATCTAAACGGGGATAGTAATGCGCCCCCGAATCAGATGAAGAATGTCAACAAAGTAACATGATATTGTTGTTTCTGTTGTTCGATTTTAGCTGCCAATGTTTATTGAAGCTGTTTGTATTTTTCTATTATTTCAAATTGTAGTGTTATTCTATAGTATAAACCCATTAAATCAGGCATGGCAAGATTAATTGAAGTTTTCTTGACTCTAGCCCGTTCACCTGCATGAATTAGGTATAGACTCAGGTATTTTCTAGATGTGTCGGCCTATTTCTAAATTCTAAATTTTATTCAAAATTATCTTCTTTTGCACACAACTGCGCCGACTCTGCTGTCTAGAGATATTTAAATCTCTGGAATTCAAATTTTCTAAAAAATTAAATTTTTCATAACTTACTCTAATAATACTAGATCAATTTTTCTGAGTCTATACTTAATAATTCATTCTGTGAACGTGTTCACTGTCAATATTTTGGGTTTGGAGTTGAATGAATAATTTATTGTTGCTACTCCAATTTTTCTGAAGTTTAAATAATTGTAGATGAAACAGGAAAGTTATTCAGTTATGTTAAACCATTAAAATGATAATCTTTTGAAGTGCTTAAAGATAAAGTCAAGTATCATTGATGCTTAAGTTGAAAGTATTCTGAAACTTCATATTGAAATTGATCATTGATATTGGAAGGTTTAACGTTAGAATAAAAATGAGTAGAAGAAACTAGGACATTTGAGAAAAAACTGATTCTAAGTGCTGAATAAATTTTTTGTATTCTGTAATTCCGTGAATGATGATAGAAATTATTGTAATGTCAACGTACGTATTCTGGTCTCACGTCTGGTAGTTGAATATCATTATAGTAGTAGTGAAAGTGAATATTGAGATTTTTAAGGTCAACCCAAGTAAATTAGGAAATTATTATGGGAGAATGTTTGAGGAAAATAGGAAATTTTTTTGATAAGTTTAGGTAGATCGAAGGTAATCAGAGAATAAATAGGAAACTGTTTTATTAGTTATTGTTGATATGTAGTTTTGAAAAGTTGATGAGCAGTTTTGGCCTTGAGATGTTTAAACTAAATAATTGGGTATTGTAGATTAAAGTTGAAACGATAATCAAATCATTGGGAATTTGTATGAAAATAAGTTGATTCAGATGAGGTTGTTAAGTCCCTTTATCAGTAATGTTTATTCTCGAAAAGGTGAATCAGTTTTATTATTGGAAATATTTTTTTTTAGGTGTGATTTCTGCGGTAGGCATGCGTAGTGATAGTGTAAAGATCCGTTGTGTGGGTGACGTTTCCTGTAGGCTGTGGGGAATTTTTTTTTGTTTAGTTGAGACTCAAGATTTAGAGGAGGACACGGGGATGTCCTGCCTATGTGTGTTGTTGTTGAATTTAGGTAATCGGCGCGAGTGTAGGTCCGTGTCCAGAGAGAACGGAGCACTGCCCGAAAGTTGTCCATGTAACAAATCAAGGAATTTAGCTGTGACTAACCTTGCAAATTTGTATGGTGGAATTGTATAATTTTAGCGAAAGGCACCGAAGATGGTGTGAGCTAAGATTTTTTTTGTATCTAGTTAACGGTCTGGTTCATTCGAGAGTTATGGGGCTCGTCAGTAGAATAACGTAAACCGAAATCTAGAATATTTAGTGAGTCTTCGTAGTGATTGTAAGGAAAACAATCAGCGTAATGCAGTTTAGGGAAGCCCAGTCAAAAGGTTCGTTAATGTTTGGTAGGAAAGTCAGCCGCAAAAACACAAGTAAAAATTGGTAAAAAAAAGGGGTATTATTGAGTTTAAAGTTGCTTAGAAATTTGGTATGGTAACGAAAATTGAAAGTTTTAGACAATGAATATTTGAAGTGATTAGTTAAGGTATACGAATAAAATAACAGAGAAACTTTTCGAGTACCTAGGTAATGTTAAAATGGTTATCAGTGAAAGTAGAAATAAATATGGGAACAGTACTGAACGGGTTAAATTAAAATAAAATTAACAGTGAAATTCTTCTAGTTGAATTTGAAATGAAAAGGGAAAATCTCTTGAGTTAAGCATGAGTTTAAATTATTCTGTAGTTGAGAGTTGAAAGGTTGATTAAAAATTTAATTGGGGATATGAAAGTAGAAATATGAAGGAAAATTCGTGCCAAAAAGGAAATAGAATTTTTGTTGGGAAAATTAAATTAAAGTAATTAACAGTATAGTAGAAATCCCACTTTGGCCAGTAAAGTCTAGTTCAAAGGAAAACGGAGAAGGAAGAGTGAGAGAGTTTCCCATGTGAATAAGTCGAGATATTTTGAGATCTAGTAGAGTAATTGAAACTAGTTGGATATGAAGTTTATTGTTGAGAAATAATTATGTGAGGCTCCAGTAAGGTTAGAAATTTCAGTGAACTTGGGAATCAGTAATAGTGTAATAGTAGCCTATTAATGTGTTAATGTATTGGTAAATTTCATAATCAGAAGTCAAGCATTAGCAGTCCCAAGCTAGTTGATCGAGTTGAATTTTCATATTATTAAACCATGCGATGAAAAGTATGCTTCCAGTGTTTAGAGAAAATGTCACGTACACTAGTGAGAAGCGAAATACTAATAAATAATTGTTACAAATAATTGTACAGAATTATTATTGTCGATAGCCTGGCACTCGATCATAGTTTTGTTTTGACTAGCGTTCTGTGGTAAAGGTTTCCTACTGGAATATTATAATGAAAAGTGTTTTCTCATGATTGTGGAATGCAAAATCGCGCTTGTGTCATATAGCTCTCGCGTTGATCTAATAATGCAATTTCAATCATTGTTATCTTTGAATCGTAGTCGATGTAGAATAGTATTGCCTACTGAATTGCTTTATATTGTGAAAAATGTGTTGCACTCTCAACTCTATAGTAATGATAGTTAGATTTCAATACATTCAGCAGAGTGAAAAGGTTTCATCCTTTACTATTATAATCAACGTACTCTATATTTTACAAAAGCAGAGTAACATAGGACCAATTAAAACTATGATGTCTTTTAAACGTTTTCCCTTGTTAGAGTTTGCCAAGAAAATAACCAGGGACTCAATAAAGTGATTGAAGTATTCAAGATTATTATACTCAGTCCGTCTTTAGTACCTACTTAAAAGGTGGACACGTCCATATTGTTTTGTCCTGACTCTTGCCACAGTTTTAAAGACTCTTGCCACAAATCTCAATTAGTTATACATTTTGCTGAATTTCGGAATGATTAAAGAGATTTCTTTTGAAGAGGGCCCGCTTCAAATTGGATCCTACTATCAATCCAGAAATTCGACTCTCCAAATCATACAGAATGCCTCTATGGTAACATATCCTGATTAGATTTCTTTTTGCGTGTTTCACACCGGAAGGAAGGGGAGTGTGCCGGGCACTGTCTTTAATTCAGGCCTTTTCCCAAGTTATAATAGTAAATTTAATATGCAATAGACTAGAGCCATTATTGTAAGTGAGTTAGCGAAATAAATTATTTTCTCTCTCTATTATGAACGGCCATGACTTCGAGTTTCCCATGATAGATATTTAAAAATTGTGGCTCCGAGTCGTCGAGGAATGTAGATTATGGAATTATCTCTAAAACTTAGCCTTCTTGTCGCGACATAAAATGCGATAAGTTGGAAAACAGCAAGCATTGAAATTATAACAAACTACCGATTTTGCAGTTACTATTTGGTCCAAAGGCTGTAGAAGCCACGCGACGATTGGTCAAATTGATTCCATTCGCCCAATAGGAGACCTGTTTCTAAATACAGTAGTGGGGATTCCCCAGTCGAGAGACCAGATTACGTTCCGGAGGACACTTTGCTAGGAGCACTACGAGAGTAAAGATGTAGTCACTATGTTTCCCCCTTTTTGGGCAGGTTTATAAGTTTATTTCAGTAGTTAATGTAGGAGCTAGTTTTATTTTTTATTAATGTTTAAATTTACTAGTAGTGCCATGTCCTGAAAGGTTTAATTGTGTTTCTTCATCATGTACGAATAATTGTTTCTTCAAATAACCGCTAAGCGGTTCATGTGTGTCCCCAAACCAACTTCTTGTACTACCACCCCTTTGGTTCCGCAACTTTATGTAAAACCGCTTCAAGACACCGTTCAGACGACAGGTCTAGGACGTAAGAGGACGTCGCCGTCAAGCCAAATTCAACCGGTAAAAGCTCACCGCCAAAAACAAGGTACTGTAACCCCGACGATAAAGCAACGTACAAACCAACGAAAGTGCAGTGTAGTGAAACAAAGGTTCATTCAAGAATGTCAATAAAAAGTGGGGATTCAAAATTATTATGAAATGGGTTATATGGGTTACTATCGACGAAATTTGGGTTCAACGGGTTTTTTTCTTTCTTGAGTAATTTCATGTTGAAATTGATTGGTTATTTTATGACTGATCTTGTTTGGTTTTGTGACGTATTGCTATCTAAACGGGGATAGTAATGCGCCCCCGAATCAGATGAAGAATGTCACAAAGTAACATGATATTGTTGTTTCTGTTGTTCGATTTTAGCTGCCAATGTTTATTGAAGCTGTTTGTATTTTTCTATTATTTCAAATTGTAGTGTTATTCTATAGTATAAACCTATTAAATCAGGCATGGCAAGATTAATTGAAGTTTTCTTGACTCTAGCCCGTTCACCTGCATGAATTAGGTATAGACTCAGGTATTTTCTAGATGTGTCGGCCTATTTCTAAATTCTAAATTTTATTCAAAATTATCTTCTTAGGCACAACGCTCTATAATTTTTGGTGACCTCTCATGGTGGTAGTTAGCAGGCGAGTGTGGTTCTCGTTTCTCATTTTTACAATTTTCATTTCCGATTTCTAAATTTGCATGAAATTTGAATATTCTATTCCTCCGCCATTCAAGGCTCAAATAGACTGTACCAAAATATTAAATTATTACTTATGTTATATATTTAATAATTTCTTTGTCTTCGGGCCATATCCAAAACATAGACTATACAACAATTTTTATAAATTCTTATTATTTGTAGAAATATATACAAATATATTTGAATCAGCTCACTATTGCTGCCTATCAATTGCCACTATTTGATTGGTGCATGCAAATTATTACAGTATTCATGCGCCCAGCAACCTCCTACTTCCTTAATACATTCAATTATTTTTGTTGTGTTTTTAAATATGCTCTTTACATGCTAAGTAGTTTTTTCATAGATTATTAGTTGTTTCATACATTACAATAATTAGCCACGTGAGACTTTTAGTTCCTCAAATTGCATACTGTTTTGCCACAATAAATTTCTGCCAAGGTGTTTGGTCAGATTCTACGTTGTATGGCTCGGTCGACCGTTAGGTCGCCAATCACTAAATGTTTATGCCTAACCTCAATTTTCAATTTTTTATATAATATTATATAGTAGCAAAAATTATTTCCATTCCTCTTAGGCTGTTGTACAGTTTAGCCAGGATGTCCGATAAGTAAGATCTCAGGGTTTTATATGAGTTCGTGCCGTGCATGGAAGTAAGCTTCCTACATATATCAAATATATTCATAAAATGTCCTTATAAACTATATGATAGCACTCAACACGTTGCTAAATTTCCTTGATTTAAGTTAATTTATATAGCGCTTTGACTAATTCCCCAACTCTGAACAGAAAGGCCTTTTTAACGAGCTCGTTTGATCTAACACTCACATTAATGATGTTCTTGACGGTCTCGTAGAATGAATTAATTATTTCCAATAATTAATTATGCAGGTCCCTTTCGTCTCCGCAGGGCTCGCGCGTGGTCCAGGTTTCTTATAGATTTCTTTCCGAATTAAAGATATATTTATGGGAATTGATTACAATTACGAACTCTTCAACAACACTGAGTTCACAGATAAATTAACATTAATCACAAATAGTTTACATTTAAAAAAGGGATTGGCTTGATAATTTTCAAATTTAAAGGAATAAAGAACCCTGAACTCCATGTGCATCCTCTCAGAACGAGATCACCAGCCAGAAGAGAGTGGTTTTCAGAAAAATTTTATCTCTTCCTTGAACGATTTGTAAGCTTCTTTTTGATTGGCTCTTAATTTAGCAAACTCAATACAATTGGTTGCTTCAGAATCAGAGCTTCTTCAACTTTATAATAGAAAAAATAAATAAAAGTTTTTATATAAATGTATGGAGTGATTGTCTTTAACTATTTTGGTAAATAAATCGTGATATACGATGTTAACATGTAAAATACATTTAGTTTTTTATATGAGTTTTGTATACTCTTGATTTTCGTGCTTTTTAGATTGTAATAAATATTTTATACAGCAATAATAATTGTCCGTATTTATATACATAAACCTTCCTTAATATATATTATACATCTTTTGTGAGTAAACTTTATAATTCAACCTATACTGGTTGTTCGAACAATCAGCTGATTCGCTAGGTATTGAATCAAATAACTATCAATTTATTCTAGATCGATTGATTCATTTAAAAGTGTAAACAAATAATTCTAACCTCAATGTACATGCAAACTTTTATTTTTCATAATCTGCCAATAATAAATAAGCCGCTTTATAATTTGCAATTCTGCCAATGGATCCTCATAGTTGTTGAATCACAATTATACATGTTTTTTCTTATCATTTTAGATAATACGATTATTCTTTATCACTAACAACATTCGATTTTATTTGAGCGGTTCTTCGACTAGGTTAGCTTTCTTTTCCATTTTATAATTTTATTATGGTTCAATAGTTCATTTCAAATATTTTGTGGTGCTAGAATACCACGTGACACTATGTATTACATAATATATTAGTGTTTTTATTTATAAGTTTCATATTTGCAAAGTTTCCATAATTCTCTTTTCTTTGTTCCTTTTTCTTTTCTTCTTGAATTCTTCAGTATTAGTTACATACTTAGTTCTTCTTCTTTTATCTGCTATACTATAAGTGTCATATTTGCAAGGTTCTCTATTATTATTTTTTGTATTTTGTTTTTTCTAAAACTCAATAGTATATTAGTTAAGTTATTCTATTTTCATTTTAATGTATTGTATTTTCAAATTGTATGCTCAATGTGTATTATGAGGGCAATAATGGGATTCAGTTCCTGGTGCCCTCAAATATGTAAATTTTCAAATATGTAAATTTTCAAATAAATAAATAAATAAATGATTGTCTGTATTTGATTTTTAAACATATTTTATCTATTGTTATGTATTATGTAGGCCTATCAACTCAACTCATTTGTATGGCGTTTGTCGAAGCAAATGAAATGTTTTATTATCATTATTATTACTAGTCAAAATAAATGGGACGAAAGTGTGACGTCATTTCTCCAACTCGCATTTAATTTAGCTAAACATGACAGTACAAATTGCACCCCATTTTCATTGATGTATAGATACAAACCAAATCATCCACTGCTGAATGTGTGGCACATCAACGAAATCCTTCCAGACAATTTCAATGACGAAACTATGAAAGTTTGGAAAGATGCGAAGGAACATTTGATAAAAGCTCATCATACGAGGAAACAAAATCATGATAAGACTAGAAAGGAAGTACCATTCCAAACAGGAGACTTGGTTTGGCTCAAAACGCACATTTTAATGAAAAACGTAGTGTTGTGAATGTCTGCAGTAGCAGAAGTCTTCGGGGTGATTTTACAGCATTTGTTTAGGATTTTCGTTGAATAATAATTATAGAAGATTTTTGGCTAATTGAGGGTTCAAATCAGTTGATCAACAAGATGTTTTTTTCTTGTGCTTACTAATCTTAAATTAGCCGATAGCCTCCTATTAGTTGGAATTCGGCTGTAGAACTGTAGATTAGCTTCTAGAGACGTTTAATTGATGCTTGATCAGCACTCTGTGGTCAGTTATAGTGAAGTATTATTTTGAATCTTAATGATTAATTAGTTACTGGCAAAATAAGTTCAGCGAGATAAATATCTACAGAATGAAGATCGTGAGAGCCAGATCACGTTTCCATGGCATGACTTTATAGCGCGAATCGTTACCCAAAATGTAAATCACCTTCTCATTCTTGGTGTAATAAGTCCGACACAGCTATGATTACAGCTTCAGTCGAAAAGATAAGAATACTCGGTATTTCGGAAAATTAGGAACTAATTTAAATACCGGCAACAATTAGAATTTCCATCCTCAACAAGTTTATATCAATCACAGGTACAAATGTGTATAATTAACATTGTACATTCCTTCTCTGCACCACGCCTTCCATTGTATTATTCATAAACTTCTAACACAATAATTACATTCTTATTTATCCGCTTTTTCTGTCCAATTAAACACATTATCGGAGAGGACTATGTTGCTCTTCTAAAACAATCTTTTTACTATTCCTCGACATTTTTTTGGCGGATTTACTTGAAGCGGTCATCATGGTAGGAAAAAAAGGTGGGAAAGAGGTTGAACTAAATAATTGTATTCGGCTGAAAAATTCAGTTAATAAATTATTGACTCATTCTACATATTATGAATGTATGTGTTTCCTCAGAGGTTTGTTATATTGAGAATTTAACTGTAATGACGAATTTGAGAAACAATACGTTTGCTATCATTTACTAAGATCCTCGGCTTGATAACTCACCTCCTGGAAATGTTATAATTCATTCATCTCTCAACACAAATTATGTACAACAATTTTTCATGGGAAGTACTATCGTCACATGATAGGAATCTTTCAATCAAATGATCGCTAACTTATTATTTCAATACATAATTATCTAATACAACAGTCTAAATATTCAAATTCACGTTAAAATAGAAATATTTGATAGTAGAGAATAGCACATGACAGATTATGAAATACATTGACGAAACTCAATCAGCAAACTGTTTGAATATTTTTCCCTTTAGTTGCCTGAAATGTATCTTGAGTGGTTAACCTTCCGATTGAATTGGTTTATTGGTTTATTATACTGTCATGGATAGTGACAAGCACCATATGGACAATAGTCATACAATAAAGAGAAAACAACATATTGACACAAAACACAACAATTTTGTACATCATAACACAAATAACAAAATAACAAATAACCTATATCTAAGACCATATAGCATTTATAACTAATGCAACATATTCAATGGTCGAAAATACTTCGCCACTCATAAAAACATTTCTCCAATAGCCAACATTTTAGATTAGTCTTAAGAGAGTTTAGGGTTTGGGCGGTAAACAGTTGAACACTTTTTTGCCAATGTAATTTGGGTTGTGCTCATAAGACCCTGTCCTGTGCTGTTCAACACTGACTGAGCTCCTGTATCTTGTATTGTGTTGATGAACATCCACACCTGTCAGCCAATCATCTTTCATTTTATAAGCAAAGATTGCCAGATGGTACAAATAGAGACTAGGAACCATCAAAATTCTATTATCTTTGAATAGCGATCTACATGAGAATCGGGGTGGCTTTTTAAATATGATTATTAAATATGAATTATCGAGGAGCATGTTTCTTCTCAAAAACAATAAATTTTTCTCACATTTCATGATCTTCAATCCTTACTTCAATAAACCTGATACGGACATGAATGAAAGATGATAATTCCAGCCACATTGAATAAGTACCCGTAGTTTAGTTTGAAACTCAATTATCTCTTATATCGGTGTCCAGGCCACTGAAATTCGCACCATTGAAGCTACAGTAGCTTGTATGTGAAATGCTAATATATCTAACTTGGTGTGTTCATTTTGCATCCTGTAATGTCAAATTTGCTTTGACAATATTCATAGACTGACCATTAGTTACTTTAGTTACTCTGAATTAGAATCTCGGAACTTACAGGTACCGCAGTATTCATAAAGTAAACAATATTTCCAAAATGCACCACATAACCTTTTTTATGGACTTAAATATTATAAATTGATTGATTGATTCTTTATCACAAATGACAATGTATTGCCAGGTCTTGCAAGATCCCATTGCATTCTAACACTACATTATAATGGAAACAAAATTAACCTATTCAGAACAGAGAATAAATATGTAGATGAGTTGATAACTTCTAGAAACAAAGAGTAGAACCTATTTGTTATATACAGAATAGAAATATTAGAATACACCTAAAATACTTGAATACTAAGTAAATAAAAATTATAAAATTCGGGGAGGAACAGTTATGGGCTGCGTCTGTTGCTCCTCTTCCAATTCAATTATTCAAATTTATAATTGTGTATCTTGGAGCAATAAATTTATTATGCTACTTTATAAACTGAGAGGTGAACCTGAGACCTTTACAAGCATCTCCAACAACTGGCATTACTCCGGCTGTGGTGTGGAGAGAAGTAGAGAGCATGTAAGCTGCAGGAGCCATCTGCGTCGAGTTACACTCAAAACCAGCTGTGCAAATAGCCTACTGCCCAACTTACAAATCAGTCCTATCTCTTTTCAAGAACTCATTGGGTCTACTTCCATCAGCTTGCCACATGATCCAATCATTTTAAGCAACTGCTTAAGATTCTTGAGCAATAAAGTCACTTAACAAAAGCTAGCGGGAATGCATTATATAATAATTCCTCATACAGTATTTCTGCAGGAAAAAATACTTTCAAAATACTCTGCAGCAGACTTATTCTGAGGTCTCTATACACCTAGCGTAGCGTAGCAAGAAATATGTCTTCAAGAGACGAATCCGTCCTGTATCTCCCAATGTTAAATCTACGCTATGCTGGTGTGAAATGAACAGATTGATTAACATTGTGAGATAGCGAAGTTAGTAGACAGTCTACTAACGTTGGTGAGATAGGATGGCTACGTCTCCCGAAGCCGTATTTCTAGCTACGTTACACTAGATGTGTGGGAAGACCTTTATTGAATGGAAGTGACAAATTGACCTCTATTGGAATTACAAGAATGGAAGGATAATGTGAAAAATGAAACTGATTATATCTCGTAGATTAAACTTGAATTTTAAAAACACTTATGGAGTAAAAATGTTTTTAAAGTTCAAGTTTGATTTTAATAGTGAGAAAGTATGGATATGCAACAGATGATTATAGATGTTTAGAGTAACCTTTATGGAAAATTAAACAGGCCAATGTGCAGTTCAAGATTTCATGAGGTATGAGAAGTGCTATGCAGAGTGAATGCAGATGGGAAATATGTTTCCCAACACCTAAAAAAAGTAGTTTTAATCCGAAGTAGGAAACACAAGTCAATATTTTCCATCAGCAAAATCTTCCTTGTGTTGTTATTGATGGTATTTTGCAATTAATTTATTTTTGGTATGATTTTTCAATATCCATCTAGGATTATCTAATTGAATAATGTCAATAAGGTCTCGATTAAATTCGAACAGTCTTTGGTAACAACTCTGATCGATCCATACAACAATGGATGCATCTGACTGATACGGATTTGACTGACTGACTGATGAGTGATTCATGTAAAATTTCCACAATATTATTACCTCAGCTATTATCCAACTTGATCTTATTCTATCGGTTCATTCAATATTAATGATATGATACAATTGTGATCTTAAGGATTAGGAATAATATTCTCACATTGAAATCTTTGCATAATACATGAGGAAGGTTTCTGGCACTGATTCAATGCCGCTTAATACCACATGCATGATACATACTTTATTATCGAATTTGCTTTTCCAATTTTCAAGTATTTATCCCTGCCAAGTCAAGTGTTGTACGCAGACAGGAGAATTCATATTTCACAGAGCCTCTTACGTTTTCGTCAGAGATTAATGATCGTCTGTGAACTGACCATTATTATGAGCTTAGGTAATACCAGTACTCCGTTAGAAATACGATTGTAAAATACACCAAGGCCACCATGTCAGTGAATTCTGTTTTAATAATATCATGACTAAGCAGAAAATGTATTCAAATTCCCTCGCCTACGTCAATTCCAATAGTACTCCAGTGATACTATTTACTATTGTGTATTTTTACAGCACGCAGAATAGTATATCAAGCAGCTACCATGTAGTGAAACCCACAATGAACAATTGATCATTGTTTGTGGTCAATGATCATAGAATAATCATACTCAACTGATTTAATAAATTTCTCTTGTAAAATAAATGTCTAATGTCTTCATTACTATCACTGAATAGAATTCTATATCTTCATACTGTATATGAATTAGTAAAGTGTGTATCACATGGAAAAAATGATTTTTCTCAATCTCAAATTGAAAAGAATAATATTTCTATGGAATATTTTGACAATTTTTTATGAATTTTTTGGTCAATTATTCATTTTTCTGAAATTTCAGAAATGTAAAGGATTATTATTGAATATAACTTCTTGATTGAATTTCAACCTTCTTTCAATTGTAGGCTACTTTAAATGTGAGCTCCTTCAAATTTGTGCTGTATCAAAATATATTTGACCAAGAGGATGGAGCAGCATCTCATTTAAATCAATATTGATGAAGAGTCAGCACAGGTTTAATGAATTTCATCGATTGGTTAAGAGTCTAGTTCAGTTTTGAAATTGAGCATAATTGTTCACTATGAATTTTTTATATATTTTGTTCATTTTTGAGCGTTTTAAATAAATTTTCCGTATTTATTTTCAGGACAAAGACTGAATTGGACTGAGCTAGACATCGACCACACATACCCCTGACAAAATTCTCAGTATTGTTGAACTCCACCAAAAATATTTTAATGATGTTATTCTATAGTGGGACATTATGTTGTAACTTCAATGAGAAAGTTGGTTTTTTGGGTTACAAGTTATTAAAAAATCTTAACTTTAATTCCATTAAAAATATTCTATACAGTACTTGATTCTACAGCTATTACACCAATGATTAATCAAGGAAATTGTCGATGATGACCAATGCTTACTTAGTTACCCAATTCAAATAGCTTCGATGTAGCTTCCAAATTCATGTGATGTGTGGCGAATAATACTTGTGCAGCTTTCCTGTGTAGCCTGTTTGCGTTGCGAATAATTTCCGGCTTACTTCATTTTGTTGAAAGATTGAAAGCGACGATTTTCGAATTACATCATTATGTCTAGACGAACAGTGTTGGTCGAATGAAGAGGTCGGAACATCTTTAACGACCCTATCCCCGGTTCAGTTTTATTCGCTAGAGTTATGACTGAGACTCAGGGTCACGGGAGCACAATGCCGCAGTCTGCAGGCTGCAGGGTCCGCCAGTCCAAGACATCTTCCTTTTTGACCGCAGCGATTATCGCCGACTGCAAAAATACCCTGTCGTAAATGCAGCCGCACATGCATAGCCCGGAGACATTCACTCCATGTGTGTGTAGTGATCTTCAATTCTTCTGGCCTGCACAGCCGTAGAGAATCAAATCTTCATAGCACGATTCTCCTCTGTTTGAGGCATCAGGCTCATGTAATTACTAAGAAATTACAGTACCCGAGACTAATCAACGTTTACGATCTTCAAGAAATTATTAGATCAACGATTATAATGGAAGCTGAGGAAGGTTACACTAGACATCCAATATTCATAATCATATAATTGGAATATCAATATTAGATTTGCTTTTGATTATACATGATTTTATTGCTATAAACCATTAATTTTCCTAATGATTTCCCAATTAATTGAATCCGACCTACAAATTCACATTGTAAAGCATATATAATCCTTCTTTCACCTGAATCAAATTGAATACAATACATACGTGTCATAGAATTTAAAATACAGTAAATATATCAAATAACATGAATTATAATATTGTAGTGAGTTGTAAAAGCTTATTGATAAATTATTTTTCAATTGGTGGAAATTGAGTCCCCTCTATGTATTCCAAAATTCTCTTAAAGCAGAATATGGAGATAATAGGATGATAAGTAAAATAGAAATATCAAAGATATAGATTAAAAGTCACATAGATTTTTTTCTGGATTTAACACAATGAAGTGTTTATTTGAATTTCGTTTAATAAGAGAAAGCAGGTGTACAATGTTAATTCTGGCTCTAAATGTTAATTCTGCTGTGTTTTTTCTTGCTCTAAATTTTGTAAAAATTACTTATCACTTATTCAAAAATTTTCCAATTAATGGTGATTTGAGAGTGATATTTCTGTTTTTTATTCTGTTTTCAACCGTCAAAATTTGAAAATCTTAGTTTTCGTTGTTTTTGAGTGAAAATGGACTAAATTTTAGTAAAGTGAATTATAACCCTATTTTGGAATTTTAAAATGTTATCTAAATTTGGGAGAGAAATAGTACAAGGAGTATTCTTAGTTTTTCTCTCCCAATCAGTGTTTCTTTGTAAAAAATATAAATAAATAAAATAAATAAATTACAACTACAACTACATGAAAACAAACTACAATTCTGTAGTTCTTGTCTGGTTTTTGTATTAAAATTTTATTTTGTGTTGTTTCTTCGATACAGTTGAATTGTAACTCCCACAAACCACAAATCACAAACTATTTTGCATAATCTCTCACGCAGCGCAGCAATATGCATCAGCACTGCAATAAAAATGACTACCAACTATTGTTTCAATTCAGTAGGACAAGGAAGTAGCTGGACTATTGTCTACTACAGTATCACATTTGAAGTAGTCATCACCTGTAGAGGAATCAGACTGGAGTGTGTTTATGCTAATGAGTTCGATAAAGATTTCACTGGGTCATTCTTTGTTTGGAACAATGAAGATTGACTACAAACTTATAAACATTAAGATAACCTGGTTTCAAAACACTCCTAGTTTACTGATATTTGAAAGTTAATCGCTTCTGTATTTACTGTATTTCCAACTGGATTTATGATTATGTGAATATTTGTTTGGTGGCACTATTTCAGACTACGATACATTTAACTGTTTATCAAGAGTTTCAATATTTTCCTTTGATCATTTTCCAATAGTGACAGTGACAGTTACAATCTATTGATGATTGAGTGGCTCAGTAATGAATGTATTTGATTCCTTATTTGTAAACTGTAATGTGTTATTATGAGCATTCCGATTCTAATCCACTTTTCATTTCTTCAACTACTGTATATCTGCTCATTCTTAAGAAACTTAGTATAGTATGCAACTCATGATAATATAAAATGAAGAAGTTTGAAAATACAAAAAAAATTTCTCCAGATATTCAATTGGCAAAATATAAGTTGTAGAATAACATATGTATTGTTCATAATTCACAGAATTTATATTAATTTTTATTCTTTGGAACTGGAAAAGACAGCTAGGTGCATTTTCTTCCATCCTTCAGGAATAGAAGAGGTTCGAATAATTTATCACCATATTTGGCTTCGTAATTACCAATACAGATGATCAATATCATATTTAGAATACAAGCTCTATGGTAGTCGTCTATGTATAATTATTGTCTATTGGACTATTACATTATAGCAGGACCTCCTATAATATACTAGGTATATAGGAAGTTCTGATTATATTCTATCATACTCAAAGTGAATTGGTACAGAAGCTTCTCCTTCCTGAATAGCCCCCCTCATTATTCCGCCGAACCTTATTTTGATCATTCCCCCACTTCCTCTGTACTATTTCTTCATACTGTTCAGCAGTTTCTACATTAAATTTCAATTCCTTCAGAGTACACCATTCTTCTCATATTATATGCTCATTTTTTAGCCCTGCTTCATTGTAAAAATATTAGTAATAATTACTAATATTATAGCTGAATTATTCAATAGTTTATTTAAAATAGTTATTCAACTTAAGATGGTATGCTTGGAAAGTAGAGGTTTGTGAAGAGTTTCTATCAACTAAATAATAATTATTCATTTGTGGAAAAGAGTTCTCACAGATACAATAGTGGTGAGTTGCTACTACACCATTAGAAGTAAATCGATGCATATATAGTCATAGATTGAAAATATCACAGAACCATTGTCATCAGATAGACAGTCTATTTCAAAAATGAGGGGTTGAAAGCAGAATTGAGCGAATGCCTATAGTTTTTACCTGATTTGTATTGAATTGTCAATGGATAAGAAATTAGCATGAAGATTCATTTACTACATGCAATGAAATCCAACAAATTATTCACTATTCAAAATTTTCACAACATGATTTAACGTGAAGTTCTCTTTCTTGACACATTATTAATAATTATGTCCTCTACTGAAATCCACATGAACCAAATTATGAATACTGCTATTTAGATACAGACGTCTAATTAGCAATGGATTCCTGTTAAAGGAATGAGGGGTTTTGCTACTATAGAGTCCAGCCAAAAAGAGCGTCCTGTTTTTCAGCTTTCAAGCTCTGGTTACCTTCATTATACTAATGAAATGATGAAATAGCACACTCCAAATCTCAAATAACAAGATAATTAATTATAGTTGGACTATATTATGTTGTATTGAATTTAATTAGTTAATTGTTTAGTGTGTTCAATGTACCCTATCATTAGGTAACTATACTCAGTTTTGTATGCTTGGCTTAGTTGATTGTTTTGATGGTCGAATAGATAACATCATAGATAAAGCTGAATTAAAATTTGATGATATGACAGAAAGAGGAAAAACCTCTAGTAGGTTTACATTAGTGAGCTCCGTCTGAAGAGTTGGTTGATACACTTCATGCATTGTGACTCATAAATAAACTCTTTGTTGAATAGTGAGAGATTTTCGAGCTGTCTGTAAACGAGTTGGGTAAATAATTTATCACCGGTTGAAGCCGCGATTGGTTATCTGGCTGAGACGCAGCAGCGGTTTTTAATGCGTCGAGACATATAGATAAATAGATACAGTATATAGTTATACACGTAATAGAGAGACACGTGCGAACGACGGGAAAAGGCTGGAAATGTTATCAAGAAGTGACGATTGTAATTTTCAACGCTCTACACACTCTCTCACTCTCACACACTGCGCTTGTTTACACTTTTCGATCAATCAAAACTTCACTATTATACCTTATGAATGTATTTAACCATAGTTTGAATAATATTCCGTTTCACATCCTTCAAGAGAATGGAATGATTGATTGATTGGCTGCCTTTATTAAAAACCGGAGTGGTATTTCCTTACGGAGTGGAGTATCACTTGAATATCCCATGTTACAGATTTGATTTGATTTTGAAACTTCTTCATTATCCAATAGCTTACAACCCTTACATAACATGAAAAATTCACAAAATAATCATATTATCCTTCAGAAACAATAAAGCCCAAAGGTATTACCTTGGGAAAACAAGACAAGTTGAGAAAAACATTTTTGGCTACTAGTAGAAAACTTTACATTCTCATCCCTACCACGTCAGCCACTCTTTCACCGTTTCAGGGGTTGGGTTCATGTTATATCTCGTGACCTGTATCTCTATAATTTCTGTTCTCTGCCATTTTCATGGGTATTCATCAACTGAATATACCTATAGGCCTGTTCATCTCCAGATCTTATGCTTGATTGCAGTAAACTGGAATTTTTTTGCAGAAATCATTTCTTCCTGTTTTAAAATGAAAATTAAGTGATTAACCCTTACACCACATTCCGAATTTCATACTACTCACTATACCATTGAATAAGCATGAATTCTCATCGTCTTGATGATACAGTAATAACAATAAATCAACTTGAACTTGAGCAGGATCCTTTCTATATCTTCTTTTTTCTTCCTTCATTCAAGATTTAGGCTCTTGCCTGTTCCGACTCACAACACTATAATTTTATATCTATACGGTAGTCTAAAATTAAAATAATCATTCATCTTTTATATTTTATAGCCATCTAACTATATCTCTTTTTCCTATAGGGTGGTAGTTAAGAATTTTCAAGGGAATCCTTTCAGTTGGCATTCTGTTGACATGCTCCCCACTGTTTGCGATATGATATCGCAATATATTCTTAATATATATCGACTTCATAGGAAAATCACAGCAGGATCCTTGCTGAAATATACTGAATATCTTTAATCAATAGGAAAATAGCTAGAACTGAGCAATCTATTGATGCAGGACTGATACTATTGGTGTGGCAAGTTATTGATGATAGTGTAGTTTGGCAAAGCAATCGTGAGTAGGTAGAGGATAGACACATCGTCGTAATCGATCACGATTTCCCAAGTAGACGACGAGACGAGACTGCTTGCTGCTTCACATCAACATTATAAAGTGTGGCTCACTGAACAGTAGCAGATCACGTTTATTATTATAACTTTGCTGTGCCGGGAGACCGACTGGCATTAATCACGCCTATGAAGATCAATAGCAACAAACCTCTGCTCTGCTCAAATTATCTGCTCATACGAAGATACGATTTGCAACAAGATCACTTTACACCCAAGTTGACATTTCATGATACAAAGGTGCTCTTTGCAAAATTACTCACAAAAAATATTTGATGATTGAATATAGTGTAGAAAATGAGTGAATTTAATAAAACAAAACAATGCACAGCTATGAACAATTCACCTTTGTTGCTCGCATTGATAAATGCATGATCATATTCATATCTCCAAGGGGTGAAATTTTTTGAGTTAATTGTAAGATCTCACCAAATAGTTCTCTATTCACAATTGAAACAAGAGAATACAACTTATCACATAAGGAATCATCATAATGATCTACCTCTTTCCTCTTTCCTCTTTCCTATTAATATGTTGAAAACAAGGGTGCTCATAGACGTGGGCAAGAAGATGTCATGAAGCAAACTGCATAGCTCGGGTAAGAAAAGAAGCAAACTCCATTTTTTGAATAACTGGTAACTGCTTCATTTAAAAAGCCATGTTTTTGGACAAGTCCCAGTATAGAATATGAGCGATAATACTAGTAGTTGGTTGATATAAAAACAACACGATAAGTGAGGGTACGTAAAGCATCTATTATGCTTACATCTCATATTCTTTTAATCCTCAATTTTGAATTGATATTCAGTATCATACCATGGAAGATAGTTTTATAATATCAAAAATCACTCTATTTGTCTCACATTCGGGAGTAATTTTTGTTATTCAATTATATTTATAGAAATGAGCAAGAGAAAAGAACTAACTTTCCTACAATGAATGGCTCATGTATAACGCAGAACTACTAGTCTACTTATAGGCCTACCGGTACTAAAAAACTAAATTATCCTAGACACATATTATTTTCAATGTATAACAAATTATGGTGGGTATTTATTGATTTTTATATTAGAGATAAATTATATAAATTGAAGAAGATATTTGAAATAACAATAATACTACGATTGAAAGGTCTATAATGAAACCTACCTCAGTGAACCACAAATTAAGATACAATATTATAATTATTGTAAAAATTACTTTTATCTTAGTGATTTTTCATAAAATATTCTAGACTGATCTAATTGGCAAGAACGCCTACTCAGTGATCTCACATAATGATAACATCTTTATACTTGATATTATTTATTTCCAGTCGACAAGAATTATTGATTGCAGTAGAATCAAAGTGCGAAATTCCCATATGGCTGGAAATAATCTCCATCTTGTAGGTCGGACAATGCAGTAGTTTATTTCCAGCGACTGTTAATTTTGCAAACAAAGGCCCGATGTCACTTGGCTCCAATATAAATATCTCAATGCCCGTGTTTCCAGTCTTGAACTCGCTCCGTTCTTCTTATTATAAAACGTTCCGACTCGCTGATCTTATTCATTTTTTTACTTGTGTTTGAATTCTGGAACAAAAATAAACGGGACACTTTCAGTGTTCAGTACTGAATAATCAAGGATCACAGCCTCCTGTCATGAGTGATGGTTTAGAGATAAAATTTTTCTAAGAGTGTTTTTGATGAGAAACTATCATGAGAAGCTATTATCAATGCAAATACATCCAATATCAGTCCATAATCACCTGCACTAAAATTAAAACCTGGAAGGGTTCGGAAATAACCAGAAACCAACAGTTAAAAAAGGGTTAATTTTTTAGCAATTTAGTAGCCACGCTTAGCAAGTAAAACTTGAGGGTTTTTGTTACATTACATGTGAAAACTTCCCAATATGAACACTACAGATTCTATTCAGGTGCTTTCCTGTTTCATGTCTATTTCTTAAGATGGAAGATATTATCAAGATAGTGTTACGAAAGTGATAAAGAACTGGGAAACGTTGAGGTGTCGATGTAAGAACACTTTCAGCAATAGGCCTTATACTCCATTCATGAAACACGCAGCAGAAGCACTAATCCAATAGACGTAAACGTCATTCACATCCAGAAAGCAAAGTCACCGTTCAACTATGGACTAATGGGTGTTTGAATGACAAATCCTGCAATCCTTCTTACGAAATAATCTTAGCTATTATATAGAGCATTTTCTTTCAGCAGATTCTTCCACTGCAGCACATGAACTTTACAGCAAGTAAGCGAATAAAGAGATCTTTAACAGCGCCTAAACGACACGGCAGTAATCCATCTTGCAGCTTTTTTATTTTATTTCTAATGTCGGTTTGCACAACGGTAAAAAAAGAGAAGGGGGAACATCTGCATTTTATAATAGCAGTCCCTTGGATGGGAGGGGTGAACTGCAAGGACATCCATACAAGAAAATAATTTAAAACGAAAACAACAGTTGTGGGTTGTCAACAATGAAACGAGCAAGTCGTGATGTTCCTGTTTGGAACGGTGTGAACTGGAGAGCATACTATCCTGGGTTGGTTGCAAAACGCGGCTCAACTCAGCCAGTCCTGGCCCTGCCCTGTTCGCTCGTTCATCGACAGGCCACGACATAAGCGCGCTATCGCGACTCAACTTACGCCTAGAAAATTATACATCTTTCGTAATTATTTTATCTGGCAATCGCGTTAATGCGATTTATTAACCACGCAAGCTGGCGTGGAAAAGAGAGCGAATAGAAAGAGAACGAAAGCGATCAATTCACAAGCTCTCCCGCTTCTATACAGTGCGGCTACGATTATTGGAAGCCAGTGAATTATTTCTTTGGCGCGAACTGAAGCGAACCCCGGCTGCAGCTGATATTAAAACTTATCTCTGTTTGCTTAATGCCAACGAATTTATTGGTGTTCTGAAATATTTTGATAGCTCAATTTCAAGTTGGCTATTCTTCATATCTCGCTCGTGCCGACAAAAATCGTTTATTAATAGCTATTTGGAAAGCCCTAAAGTGCAATGGTCTTTGCTGATAATGGATTCGTGTCGACAATCGTGGAAAATAATCTGTATTTATGTAACTTTCGATGAAATACATTTATCAATATCTGATTGCTGCGAAAGCTTTACTTCCTCAATAGATAGAGAAAAATAAACATACTACTTTTCTATATTAAAGCAAATTTTCATCCTATTCATTATTTGACGAAACATTTAAAGGAATCTGCAAATTCAATCCCCAGTCCTTCGCAGTTCCAGCTATACTGTATGAAGTCGAAAATATTAAGTTGAAAAAATTTAATTAATGACCGCTTGTATATTTTTGTTATACCTCTCTCATTCACTGCTTTCAAAAGTACTGCATGATAATTAATTTTAATAGAATTTGTTTTTTATTTACAATTGAATACCTAAGATTCTAGGTAGTTGTAACGTATTTAAATTTGGATGGATGAATAAAATTCCTATTTGAAAAATGTATAGGTCTAAGTGAAATAATAGGCTAATATCGCCAAAGATGATAACGTTAAAGATAAGATAATATCAGGCATCCTGGACAAATTGTACAACAGCCGAATAGGAATGGAAATAGTTTTTGCTACTGTATAATATATATAAAATATTGAAAATTTGAGGTTAGGCATAAAACATCTACTGATCGGCGACCTAATGATCGACCGAGTCGCACAACGTAGAATCTGACCAAACACCTTGGCAGAAATTTATTGTGGCGAAACAGTATTCAACTTGAGGAACTAAACGTCCCACGTGGCTAATTATTGTAATATACGAAACAACTTATAATCTGTAAAAAATTACTTTGCATGTAAAAAGCATATTAAAAAACCCCAACAAAAATAATTAAATGTGTTAAGGAAGTAGGAGGTTACTAGGCGCATGAATACTGTAATAATTTGCATGCACCAATCAAATAGTGGCAATTGATAGGCGGCAATAGTGAGCCGATTCAAATATATATTTGTATATATTTCTACAAATGATAAGAATTTATAAAATATTGTTGTACAGTTTATATTTTGGATACGGCCCGAAGGCAAATAAATTATTAAAGATGTAACATAAGTAATAGTTTAATAGTTTGGTACGGTCTATTTGAGCCATGAATGGCGGAGGAACAGAGTATTTAAATTTCAGTAAATTTAGAAATCGGAAATGAAAATTGTGAATGAGAGAAGAGAGAACTCCCCACTTACCTGCCAACCAGCACCATGAGAGGTCACCAAAAATTATAGAGCGCAATACCTTACTGTACCTTTTTAATAATTTAAAGTTAAATTGAATTACTAAATTTTCTCATAAGACTTTGTGATGCTAATGTAAAGCAAAAGTCATTTGTAAATAATTTTTTAACCCCTTGGAAGAGATGACTCCGGCTACAAATAATCCAGGACCAGCAGGAGTTTGGATTGACACCAGCAGCTCATAGAAAATTCCGGCACGTGAGTAAAAAATATTGAAATAGTGATAGGGCGCCCTCAGTGCTTCGAAATTAAATAATAATCAAAGCTAGCTCGTCGAAAGGGTTTTTTATAAATTAAGAATTTGGTAAAAATACTTGCGCAAGTAAATATAGTATAAAAGGTATTTTATTAGATAGTAACAAATCAATCCATATATCAAATGATCCATCAATCAAAGAAGACTAAGATCTAGGCTGTTAATACATTATTTATATGATCATTAATTTCTACAATATAATTTGCGATAATTGAATGTAGCTCTGATTCACTAGATAAATTGATCTATCTATTCCGTCAGGTGCCGAATCCCGCACCCTGAGATAAAAAATATATTTATTACAAAGAAATCTATTAGAAACTATAGAATTTAATATATATATATTTGGATTACTAGTTTGTCAATTTATCATGCTGACTTAAGGAATTTAGATTCTAAATAGAATCGTCCAAGTTGACAAGTATCAGCAAGTTGATATCGAAGCTACATGCAAATAAATGCATATGATCATAAAAATGAAAGCACATGGTAGCGTTTCGTGCTATAGAATTTAAAGAATAATATTAATCTGTAATATTTTATTGATTTCGTTTCTTGTTACAGTATATTATATCTTTCTGTCGCTCTATATATTTTTGCTCTGATTTATTTTTTGAGATATTTGTTAATATATGTATCAAATTTTTATGGTGTACGATTTATTTTTATTCCTCAATACTGTAGGATATAAGCTTTATATATATATATATATATATATATATATATATATATATATATATATATATATATATATATATATATATATATATTTTTTTAATAAATTATCAGTATTATTGTGGAAGCTCATATCTGGGCCTATAAAGATTTTTATGAGACTATATCCTAGTAAAAACCACGACCAGATTTTTATAATTATTAAAATATTCTTATGCTCTACCGATTGATGCCAAGCAGGAGGCTAATCGTTATTTAATTATAGAAAATAACGTGACATATGGTAATTATGTATTCTATTGAGGAAAATTATCACCCCTCCATCTCTATGAGTCAGAAATTATAGAAGTTATTAATGCAGGTAGTAGGAGCGCGAATGAGATGCAGTAAACCGATTTTAGAGGCTGTTTCTGTTGCTTCCTGTACGTTTACAGCCATCAACAACAAAGCTAACCACTACTAAAGAAAATACATGATAATCAATTATGAATCAACGGATAAACCTGAACAATATTGCCATTAAAATTTGATTTTACATCAAATGCCCATATCTATCGCAAACACGATGTTCAATTACAATAGTATTTCTAGCTTGGAATGTGAACATATTCTATCTTTTGAATTCAATTGAAACAATACAATTCAGTCATGCAAGAGCCTTGCATATTATCACTTTATGAGAGCTTGCTCAGGACAGATCAGTTGGTTTATTTCCCACTTTCAAATTTATGAACAGTGTCAAGCTGGTTTGTTCGCGCATAATTTCGTTGATGGCGCACAAAACAGACAATAAAAAGTAGCTCGTTTGATATTAATCATTTCGAAATTCTCGCAAATGCTGGAGCACATCGTTGGTTCTTTCATGTCTGGTAATAATAATAATGACCAATAAATTCGACCTAGCTCCACAACAGCTCTGGCTAATTCGGAAAACATGTGAACATAACAGGCTGAAGAAGTTATTATTCTCTGGAGATATAGCCCATTTTTCTCTCCCAACTTCCTTCATTTTGCTCTTTCTCTACTTCTTTTATTCCTTGGCACGCAAACAACGTGTGTAATCATAAAAACTGACCTGATTCCACGTTCGTGAGGAAAAAATCTATTTCCATATTGAATCACAAAAAATATTATGACTGGCCCTTCCCTGTTTGAGAGCTCTTTCGAGAGCAAGAGTTTATGTGGTGCTCGATATCAATGGTCAAGTCAGCATGAATCTGTTTTTCAATATTATGATAATTGTTATTTTGGTTCTAGAAATATATTTTCAATTCAAAACCAATAGCAGAAAAACAATTTTTTTACTAATAGGCATACTCCTATTTATGTGAAGATGTAACCCCTACTACTTCTCAAACTGGAGATGAAATAATTCATTTCTAAAATTCATAAAATAGTTAGAAGGAATAAGAATCTCAAAAGGTTTCACTAGGTAGCGGTCCAATGACATCCACAGAAAACTCTTGATACGAAAAGGTAGGATGGAATTTTCTTCAAAACAACATGACTCTCATTCATGAAAATGAAATTTGTAGCTAAAATCAATGACAATGGAGAATATATATCCACTGTACTTCTAACATAAGTTTCAGTATATTGCCTGTGCTGATATCTCTCCAATGTCAGTTCCTTGAACCTACTTGAGCTGCTCCCCACATAATATTCATTCTAATTTATAAGTTGCCATCGTTTTAGAAAGCCTTCTCTTCCACGGTCGGGCCAGCCGTCATCTTAAAACTGTTGAGGCTACTGCTGCTGCTAATGTGATCGTGTCGTGTTTCGGACAAGAAGAAAAAAGCGAACAGAAAAAATCTATTCGATCCAATGTGTTAAGTAGAGTATAAAGTTTTTCCAACGGAATGACCTCAAGTTTCCAGTCGGTCGATCGTGACAGTCGAACGTGTTGTGACCTCCAACCAGAGAGCAGAGAGCAGAGAGCTCTAGACTCTAGAGTACCACGTCTAGATTACGTCGTGGTTGTCGCTTGTCCTCTCCTCCATGTCCAAACACTGGTCACAACTCCACCTAATCACTGAACAGTACTTTCTATTCTTGACATGGTACGACTTCAATTAACTTCTACATCAATTGGTTCGTTCTTCGTCTGCTTCCAATTGCTCTGATACTTGTACCATTTCCACGAAAATACCGATGGTTAGGAGAAGAAGTTGTTGATTTCCAATAGTTGCTATCACTGGTTCACTGGTAGTGATAGGCGTACTGGTACACTGGCCTATTGAGCACTCTCGATTAGTCTCACATTAAGTAGTATTAGTAGTCATTGAATGAAAGTCTTATAGGAATACTCTATTAAGAATTTTATCTTACTTGTGGTATCTTGATCAGATCCTGAGTCAGAACTTTCATTCACAGACAGAGACTCACAATGCCTAAGCCTCTCCTCTTACTTGAAATTGAAGGCCGCCATTGGGGTATTTTAGCACGAGATATTATATCTATATATTTGTTATATTATAGATTACGAAGGCATTGGTATGTAATAATCTTATAGGTTGCCCCCTCAATGGTCGATTTCAATTCCAAGTACGACACTAGCGCTGCATGTGAGTCTATGCATCTTTAAGGTCTTTGTTCACAGATTGACCATTTCTCATCAACGAAGATTGAACTATCACACCAAACCATTGGGTATATTGTAATATACAGTTGTGATCTGTTTCTATCTGTTTATATCCTCCCATATTTGGAATTTCAATTTGATTTTAAAATTAAAATTTTTCCAATTTCTATCCAAATTTGGGAAAGGAACAGTTTTGGGCTTTAAGCCGGTTCTTCCTTTACCAATCATTCATAGTTGAGAATTATATTATATCTATCAATGTATAAATATAATCTGCTTTTTATAATATATCATCTTTCAGGACCTTTCTTGATTAATGAGTTGTGAATTTATCCTTCATCCTCTATAATATTATCTCAACTAACGGTTGCACTAGTGAATTCTCTATGATCGTCACGTTTTGTGATTTAGAAACCTCATGTAACACAAGTTTTCTTTCTATCATATAATAATTATATCTAGGATAATTTAGATTTCCAGATATGAATAGTATTATTGTAAAACTCTGATCTGTAATAATTACAGAGTGTTTTATTTATTCCGTTCTGTATCAAATCGATAAATGTATAATACATCTATTCATTTATTGCACACAATAGAATTCTCATTACTTTGAAGTCGAAACTCTCTTGCAGCTCCGAACACTCAAATATTTCGAAATAGTGGTAGCCCACTCAAATATTTCGAAATAGTGGTAGCCCACTATTCCATATTGATTGAGTAGCTACTGACCATTTCCTACAAGCTACTAACCTAAGAAACACATGATACTGAGTATTTATAGAACTGGTGAGAGTATTGACATCAAGTGTTTCAACATTGAGGAGCTAGAACATCTTTGAAATGTCACAGGTGTGATATTAAAGAAAGATTAGATTTTCCTACTTGGAAGGAAAAATATATTATTGGTAAATGAATAAAAAAGTTTCTATCGTTTTAATTGACAACGTAGAAGATATCACACCCCAGTTATGATACTGGCGTCATGATACTGGTGATTTTTTGTGGCGCACTTCCGCAAATCATTTTAGCAGTGATATGATCTCACCCTACATCATGCTCAAACATGTCAAACAGCATTAATTCTCGCTTCGGAAAGAAGATCAGTGAGGTTTCTAGTTGGCTGGCTGCGCAGCGGCAGAGTGCTAGACGGACGTCAGTGAGGGGGGAAGGTGAATAGTCTGACGAAAAGGAAATGCGGACGTATCGGCGCGAAAATAATTCGCAGCTGTGGGACGTCTGACGTCGTCGACGGACGAATCATGAAATCAGTTTCGGCGTTATTAAACGCAGCTACAGCAGGAGAAGGAATGGAGAGGTTGTCATCATTGTGAGTTTCGCCCTCGCAGATGTTATCACCATCAGAAATAGGCGATAAACATATATAGAGCCGGTGTATACATCTATAGTACCCTGCGGTACGCCTCTCCTCTCATCCAGGTCCAATAAATTTTGTCGGAGTCGGACAATACACCCCCGCGGCGGCACCTAATGAAGGAACCCACTAAACGTTTTCGTTTCAGTTGTTTGTAGCACAGCCCCTAGCAATCTTGCTCCTTTTGTAAAAAACACACCCTTATCAGAGGGTGAGTCTTGTGCCTGTAAACATGCTCTACGAACAAGAGTAGGCCTACAACCTGGAGCTGGGGCACACATACGAGAGCACACTACTCCCACGCCTCGAGCAAGTTTCATCTACAAATAATATCTTGTGTTATTCTTTCCTCCCCGTATAGGTCATTATATAGTTATAAATGTGTCATTTACTCTGTGTTGTAGAAGTATAATATACAATTGAATAAAAATTGAATTGAATTTGATATGATCTGGCTTCAAAATAATGGAAAAATTTCTCGAAGGAAATGTGGAGTGAATTCTAAGAACCAAAGGAGCTCTCAAGCACTAACTACTCTACAATCAATCTTAATGATCTCAAAATTGATGATCGCTACAATGATCCTTGAATTCACATAGATGACTAACATACCTGAGCCTATGTAAAGAATTCAGTTCATTCTGCAAAAGATCTTGATACAGAGTACAATATGAGGATTACATATGTAATAAAGGGATTTTACGTTCATGTAAGAATCACAAAATATAATTCATGTGGGGATGTATTAATTTTATGTAACATAGATATGAACGTTCACTTATACCTACATCTACTGTACATTATATCATATTCAGCTTATCACCTAGCAGTCACATATTTAATACAAAACATAACAATATATTAGTCACCAATGTAAATGTTACTGACTATTGCTCCTGTCTAATAGTTGGAATACAACATCATTTTTGAACAAGCTAGGTAAATTTAGGGAGACTTTGTTTTGCTTCTCAGAGAGCTGCCATAATCGAATGGATCAGATGCTGGCTTTATGATTTAGAGGCCCGGGTACAAATTCCGGTCCGGGCAATGAATTTATCCCGTGTTTCGGATGGATACGTAAAGTCGTCGGTCCCGGCTGCCTAAAAATCAGTCGTTAGGTCATGTCATGTGGCCCTGGAATTGATCATTTGCGACCTAAAATCTCGGATACGAGACCTGAGCCAGCCAGGTCACTCAATATTCTAAAGCCGCGTTTACACCGAAGTTTCAAACAAAAAGTTGCAAACTTTTATTGCAAACAGCAGTTGCAAACAGTAGTTTCAAATAAAAGTTTGCAACTTTTATTTCATGGTTTTATTTCCATGTTTCATGAAAATGTTTTCAACCTTGATTATGACTCGCCTATGTTCTGGTTCCTGGGATCAGTCCTTCCGAGGATGTCAAGTGTCGAGGATGTCATTTTAGCCGCGGCGGCGTGTGTCGTGTTGTCAAAGCAACGTAGGCCGAGACGATACTGGGTGAGGCCGTCTCTGAATTCCAGAGCTACGTACAGTGGAAACGACCTGTTGGACGATTTAAATAGAGATGATGTCGACCCTCTATCAGGTGAACTGAGAACGGACGGAAGTTTTAAAAACTTTGTAAGAATGACCAGTGAGGATTTTGAATATATAACTTTAATGATTGGTCACAAAATTTCGAAAATGGATACGAATTACCGAAAGGCTATTTCTGTAACGGAAAAACTAGCCGTAACCTTGCGTTTTTTAGCTACCGGAGATTCATACACAAGCTTGAGTTACCTGTTCAAGATATCAAAATCAACCATATCTTTGTTTGTACCTGAGGTGTGCGAGGCACATGATCTTCTGAAGGATAACATAAAGGTAAGACGTTATAAGTAGACTATACATAGCCTATATTTGTTATTTTGACAGCCATTTTTAAATAATATAATATAAAATATTGTTGTTAACACTCAGAACCTGTTTAAGAACCCCCCGCTCTCGCCCCTAAAAGGTCCTAGGGTATTTTATGGCAAATATATTTTTATAATTTTAAGCAATAAATCTACTACTGGTATTTCGCTTTATTTGTACCAGAAGTGTGTGCTGCTCTGATACTAGACGCTAATGCTTGTATTATAGAGTCGAGACAGGGTGGTTCGAGTGATCACGTGAGTGAGAGTGGAGGTGGCAGCGTAGGGGATGGCGGGGAAATGTTTCTGTTTCGTGTTTCAACGGCACATAGTGACCGAAACTAGTGTTGCAAACAAAAGTTTGCAACTCCCTTTGATCTTTACCGACTTCAGGTGGAAACAAAAATTTCTGTTGCAAACACTGAAAAACTGTTTGCAACAGCGAAATGTTTCGTCTAAAAATGCGCGTTTTTAGAGATGTTTGCAACTTCTGTTTGCAACTCGTGTTTCAAACTCCGGTGTAAACGCGCCTTTATTATTACAGCATAAAGATTAATTTGAAAATATTTAGTTTGATGATAATACAATAATTAATTGTTAATAATGTACTAAAAATAGAACACATTGACAAAGTATCCTTCTGTTTTTTGTATAGATGGCGAGATGTGGTTTGGACAAGAGCTTTGGCTAAAAAGGAAACTTGACTCGCGGACAGGTTCATTGTCAACGAGGAATGTATTGAGGTATTCGTGTCTGAATTTGAGAATGTAATGACTCTTTGTGGGGCCTGATTGCCGATCGTCGATTGCCACTTTCCATTAATTTTTCTGTGAACTTTTTCAGGCAAAAAGTCAAGGTCAGCACTCGGCAGCTCCACTATGCCACGTAGTCCAGGCGCTGGCTTACATTGAGCATACATGAGAGAGGCAGAGAATTCGACTTCGGATTATTGTTAGGGGGTCTTTAGTGTATATGAAACTCGATGTCGTCACGTCCCAGGGTGGTCGACAGCTTGGGGGGGAGGGGGGTAAGTTGTAAAAAACGCGCGTTTATAAAATCGCCTGTCCTGCAGTTACTATTCATAGTACAGCTTTTGATTTTTTCTCAATATTATTTACACATAACTGGCTTTCAATGTGGTCCTATACATTTTTACGATAAACCGCATAGTTTTTCCGTAAAAAAATAAAATATCTCGAAAAATGTATTTTTTTATTATGGACTTTTTGTTATTTCTCGAATATTCAAGTAATTAGCCGACTTAGAGGAAAAGGCTCCCAATAAACGTTGTAGGCCGTTTCTTGCTGAATCCAATGATATATATAGTTTGAGGATTACGATCATAGATGCGGCGGTGGGAGGGGGATAAGTAGCACTGTTATGCTGCGGCGCGGTCCTCCCCCATGATTAATGCGCGTAATGGCCTGTCTATCGCATCGCTCCTACTAGTCTATGCATTCAAATTATGTATTTCAGGAACGCTATCTTATGTATTTTCGGTCGCTGAACACGATTTTTCAACTCTCAAGCCTTAATAATTGATAATTCTCATCATAATATACTAATTATGGTCAAAATTACAAACTTCATCTCATTATCATTATTTATGATTACATTGTAATGATAAACCATCCTGTTAGGAATCCTAATGTGTTTTTCAGTCGATAAAAAACTGATATTCCATTAGGAGAGAATAATTATTCGATTTAGTTCAATGATCATGTTGGAATTGCGAAAGTCAAGTAATGGAGTAAGTTAAACAAATAATATAGGCTACCCCATATAGAGCACCGTGTAACAGGAGTAAAATATTTCCTTTATATAAATTCACAGTTGAAGCACAAATAATGCCAATTACTCCCATGTGATATGTCTAAATATTTGATTACAAAGGAGATACAACTCTAAAGCTGCGTTTACACCAAAGTTATTAAGGAGATGTTAATATAACTTAATCTTTATAGATTCTATTAGATTGAACATAACTTATCATACATATGATGGACATATGTGTTTGCCAAGTTCCGTTCAATCTAATAGAATCTATAGAGATTAAGTTATTAACATTCAATCTAATAGAATCTATAAAGATTAAGTTATTAACATTTTGTTAATAACTTTGTTATTAACATTTTGTTAATAACTTCGGTGTAAACGCAGCTTTATCAACTGATTTCTGTAACGTATATCTACGAATAGATACTTTTCATCTGGCTGAGTTTGACTGATTGTCTTGGGGTGGTACTTGAATGAAAGTGGAATGAGAGATATCTTTGTTGAATTTGAAATATTTGGAGAGAATACTGTTGGAAATCTATTGAAGGGAGATCAGTATAATTAAGGTGTGAGAGCAAGCAATCACTTCAATGAAACAACTACAAGTACTCATGAACGGTTCAAATATGAGAGATTGTCAAAGTATATTTGAAAGAAGTCAGGAGCTAATTGTGGAGTTTTTTAGAATCAAAATCAATGACTACTTGAAATTTATGACTGATTATTGTAACTTAGCTTAAATTATCTTAAATTGTATTCATGCTCATAAGGAAGGACTCTGGTACTGCACATAGAAACTGTACGAGAAAAGATCCTATACTTTTTTCATTCAATCACACAAACTATGTTATAAAGTCTGTGTTATATCTAGAAAATATGGAAAATACCCATAGAAGTAGAAAATAATTTCCAATAAGGAAACATTAGATCTATACAGTCAATACATTGACTCTCTGTCGAATGAAACCTTGAAAATTTAATAAATGTGACAACCGATCATGCTTTGGAGCAAACCCTCATTCGATCATCCAAAACTGGGTGATTGGAATAGCTAGTTCTTCAAAGGCTTTCCTAAAATGGCTGCTACGATATAAATAAATCTTCCATCAAAGATATTCAGTTCAAGTATGTTGACATTATTATGGATATCACTGGAGATTGTGAAGAAAGTCATCTAATGGAGTAAAACAAGAATAATGAGAGGTGAGAATGATTTCCAGAAGCATAATCTTCTCAAGAGAACATAACATTTTTTCTTCAAGACTCTGATGGACAACAGAATCTGCATAATTTTTTCAATGCTCTGGAGGCAAGTGAAGAAGTGTGTGATTCTCTTTTGGACGTATAGAAAGAAATAGTTATTCGGTCTCCAACGATTTTTATCTGAACATAGTTGTGGCAAATTGTAAAAGTGTATTCTCACCTATAAAAAGAAAAAGAGTTCTTTCATTCTCCACGATGCAATCAAACAAAAATCCTAGTCTTAGTTAATTCTAGAACAAAAAGATCTGATCTCTGTATTTTTACTAGGTAGCTGTTTAAAGATAATTCAGCATTGAAGTTTTAGTGCAGCATGCATTTCTACAATAACCGCAATCTCTGTCAACATCTGATGGATATTTGAAAAAAAATTCTTAATCTTGGCCCATAAAATTGTAAGTGAAACTAGTTGTGGATTTGACTAAATCCCGAAATATCGTTGACAAATTCGCATAATGATGACATGGCTCTCCTGAATTCAACTCCTACTTCACTTTTCAAAACTTCAATACGCTGCAAGATTATGGTAACTTTGTGATGAGAAGAGTTATGAAAATTCTCAATAAAGATGGAGTGATACAGGTGGACATAGCTTTTCATGTCTATGGTCTAAAATCAAACAAAGGTAGTGAACATATTAGAAGCAGCAGAGTAAAAGAATCACTCCAATAATATGCTCTCCAAACCATCGAGACTTGATTTCTAAATCTGTGGCAGAGATTTATTAATGTGACATGCAAGAATCTATAAAGGAATAATCCATACGTTAGCTACGTGCAGGAATACATAAATTCATTCATTTGTGGATAAAATTACAAATCATATAAATATGTTTGGGAATGAATAACAGGCATGGCCTAAAACTATTCGAATCCCAAATTTTGATACTTAATAACTTGTTACCATTTCAAAACAGTCTACCATAAACAGTCTACAAAACGGGAATACCATAATGGATGAATCAATCAAAAGTTAGTGATATATCATCATAATAATACGGTTAGAAATAACATGGATGAATATTTAAATTTTCATTTCATTTTGATTTGACACATATCTATTATTATATTGGATATAATTTCTCAAAAGTTCACAAACTGAAGATTCACGAAAGATTAACATTTTCATACTAAACATAATCATTATGATAATGAATGAATGATGAATTCCATTTCCACCATGAAGAACTAAGAAATTCCACAAATATTTCTTGGAAATTAACTGACCACTATATCAAGTAAGCGTGGCCAGTGTGCAATTAATGATATAATTTAGCCTGCAGTACATCACAATAATTAATTTGAGATAAAAACAATAGAACATAAACATATATGAATATTATCTTTATTCTATCCTAATATATTTCTTTAAACCCAAGTTTCGTTCATTTCAAATAGTCATTTCTTAGTTTCCTTGCAGAATGAGATGAAGTTTGTAATTTTGACCATAATTAGTATATTATGATGAGAATTATCAATTATTAAGGCTTGAGAGTTGAAAAATCGTGTTCAGCGACCGAAAATACATAAGATAGCGTTCCTGAAATACATAATTTGAATGCATAGACTAGTAGGAGCGATGCGATAGACAGGCCATTACGCGCATTAATCATGGGGGAGGACCGCGCCGCAGCATAACAGTGCTACTTATCCCCCTCCCACCGCCGCATCTATGATCGTAATCCTCAAACTATATATATCATTGGATTCAGCAAGAAACGGCCTACAACGTTTATTGGGAGCCTTTTCCTCTAAGTCGGCTAATTACTTGAATATTCGAGAAATAACAAAAAGTCCATAATAAAAAAATACATTTTTCGAGATATTTTATTTTTTTACGGAAAAACTATGCGGTTTATCGTAAAAATGTATAGGACCACATTGAAAGCCAGTTATGTGTAAATAATATTGAGAAAAAATCAAAAGCTGTACTATGAATAGTAACTGCAGGACAGGCGATTTTATAAACGCGCGTTTTTTACAACTTACCCCCCTCCCCCCCCAAGCTGGCGACCACCCTGGGACGTGACGACATCGAGTTTCATATACACTAAAGACCCCCTAACAATAATCCGAAGTCAAATTCTCTGCCTCTCTCATGTATGCTCAATGTAAGCCAGCGCCTGGACTAACGTAGCCAATGGTGCAAATCGTCACCATTGATCATTCATTGCCTTGGCTGTCATGCTAGCGGCTGCCATGGAATGCCTCTCATCCTACCTGAAGGCTGCCTATTTTCCCCATCACTTCTTTGCCTTCTAGTATATTCTCAACATCCTTCTTTACTACATGACAGTATTGAGAAAAGTTGTATGTTTCGATCAGCTACAGTTGGAACGAAAAAACTTCAACCTGTTTATGATGTTATAGATAGGAAAATAAAGAATTATACTAAGTTTTACTGTCCAAGAAGGGTTTCCATTATAATAATTATTGTAATTATTACACTTCAAATTGTAATTATTACCGTTTCAAAGTTATCGTTCCAATTATTCGAGTAAGAGATTAACTCTTCATACAGTTGTAACAAATCAAGCAATCAACCAGTATTCTAATTAACGACACTGAAGTTTCATGGGATAAGTGAATGTTCGTTGTGCTGGACCAAATGATTGCTAGAGTAGATTTGGAAGGTTGTATACTGCATGATGAATAAGTAATTTTCAAATTAAATCTTTTCAATTCAACTGGAAAAAGACTATAGTTCTCGTTTTTATTCATGGATGATATTCTATGAGAAAATAGAATAATCTCTTACAAACACATACTGTTTCAGAAGGAGAAGGAGATTGATTGATTTTATGCCTTTATTAGGGCGGAGCTAGGACTCCTTGTCCTTTCTGCCACACAACCATAAGAAGAAGAAGAAGAAGGAGGGAGAGTCGTAGAATGGGACTAGTAGGAGAAGGATTGATAGTTTGATCAATTAGAGGAGAATTCGGGTGAAAGAAAGAGGATTAGATTAGAGTTCTCTATTCATGTATGCTACAATATATGCTGGCTTATACCATAGAGAAATGATAGCATAAGTAGATATCCCATGGTATAGGGCGTTTATGTCGCAACTTTTACTGTTATCCCAAGCCGATAGTACACGTAGTTATTTCCTATGCAGCTGTGTGAGGCTGGTAGTCTCTCAAATCATGCCATTCATACACTATCACCGCAAAAAAAAGGAAAAATTGACAATAATCGACAGTAATCGGCTTGAGATAACAGTAAAAGTTGCGACATAAATTCCCTGTACCATGGGATATCTACTTATGCTATCGTTTCTCTATGCTTATACACATTAAATGACAGTATTACTGATTATTCAACGAATTTCACAAAGTATGAGAAATTGATCAATAAGAATGAAGATTCAAGATCAAATGCTATTTGAATAACGATAGTATAATATTGTGATATAATTTCATAAATTGGCGGTATTTCAACACTTAAAATGTCGACTCTCTGAGAAGGATATAATTCTATATCCTTCTAATGAGAAGGATATTATTCTATATCCTTCTCAGAGAGTCGACATTTAAGTGTTGAAATACCGCCAATTTATGTAATTATATCACAATATTATACTATAGCAATATTCAAATAGCATTATATAGAATAATATCCTTCTCATTAGAAGGATATAGAATTATATCCTTCTCATTAGAAGGATATAGAATTATATCCTTCTCATTAGAAGGATATAGAATAATATCCTTCTCATTAGAAGGATATAGAATTATATCCTTCTCATTAGAAGGATATAGAATTATATCCTTCTCATTAGAAGGATATAGAATTATATCCTTCTCATTAACACACGACTGGGAGAGGAGAAAGATGAGGAGAAGATTGATTGATTGAGAAATTTATTTATGTAGATTACATTATATACTGGCTTATATACTTATATACAATAGTTCACAATGCCACAATAAGACGCGAGAGGAAAAGGAGGAGAAAAAAGAGAAGAAAAAGGAAGAGAAAAAGAAGAGGAAGGACGTAAAGCGGAAGGATGAGTAAGAGTAGTAGTGCAAGGGTAAGGGCTGAAAGATAAAACTAGATAATATCGAAATGAAGACAAAATTGGGAGTAAATAATGTAAAGAATCGAGTCTTTTTGGGAGAGAAAGATGACGAGAACTCGGATAGAAGGTATTGAGCTCCGGTAGAGATGCGTGAGACAGGAAGCGAGTTGTTCGATTGTCGTCTGCGGTTTCCGGTGGAGTAGAGCCGCCAATGCCACCTGAGCCGTCGCTGCCCCACTTTGACGCAGTCAACGCAACGCAGCGCCGGCAAACGTCGGCTGACCGAATCGGATAGGCGACCAACCAGCCTCCAACCCACATCCAGCGATTAGTTTCACGTCGCATCCTACCACCTCCAACCACCCGAATCGGAAGATGCTGCTGCTTCTATCGAAATGTCACCGCAACTCATTCTCACAGGGTATAATACTATGATCGTGAGGCTCTAATTGCTTTGTATGACGAATTACTGTAAATCGAATAATTTATTGGTCTATCCAGAGCAAAATTACCTGCTACACCAAAAATTTGTTAATAGGATCATAGAGAAACGAAGTATACTAACAAACTTTTTATAGATTTAGATGAACTATAATTTAGTTGGCTGTAGTATATATAACTATAAATTAGTTCATCTCTGGTGGAATATATTATAGTGAGAAGCAAAATAGGATCAGTATAGCACACATTCAGTCGATACAATCATATTTGCTCTCGATACCCATACTGATACAAAAATTCATCCATGGTTTTTTATGATGAATTTGATGTTTAAACTATACGACAGTTATATCTTAGTTCCATAACAAATTACAGTTTCAAATACGAGCATAATTTTCCTCTAGCCGATGACATAAATTATAATCTTAGACCTAATACAATAAGAAAATATGAAATATCCAATACCAAGTTAACTCTTATTTGAAGGCAACTTTACTACATTAGCAGTAAATTCATAATTATACTAGAAAGTGAATTTGCGAAATAATGAACACAGAAAAAGAGCCATAGAGGCATGGCTGAACTTGAATTATCTCCAATCGTTGACTTTTATATAATAATCATTTTTATATTATAAATTAGATGTTTGAACATTTCATACGCTGAATTCAAGTTTATGTATTACCCTGAATAAGCTGATTTTACGACTCACACTGGCGCACAAGGAATCTTCCTTTTGCAGGTGTTTTTGTCTCACCTACTGTAATTAAGCATGTGAGGATAAATTAAATCTTCATTTAATAACTATTATTTATAATATCATGAATAAGGATATCATTTCGTTATTATTTCTAATTGAATAAATTAACATTTCCTCAATTTTAATGTATGTATCTTAGTTAGCATATACTGTTAGCATAAGTGCAGTAGCATATACTTATATTTATTTTATTAAAGCTTTTTTGTATTTTTTTTTGGCAAATAAAATTCATTCATTCATTCAGCTGTTTACATAATTGATATATTGATCTGAAGCATAGCTGATTATGTATGACGTAAGTTCATGGTTTGGGCATGGATGAGCTACCCTAGATCAGATTAGTAGTTGTTTTTTGTTAAGGTGTGTGTTCGTGGTGCGTTCATGATCGGAGCATGTTCGTAGCGCCTATATCTGTACGCACCTTCACATGGAGCGTTCGTGATACACACAGTATAATATTTTCCTATTTTCCAGTGAGTAGTTCAATATATTTTTTTATCATGATTTTCGTAGCACTTAGTTAAAGAACAATAAGCTACTCTATTTCGACTTAAATTGATAAGAATATTGTTTGTGAAGGTAAAGCCCATTGGTTCTATTGTACTTTGTTTATCTCGAAATCCAAGTGAGTAGTGTATGATTGTTTTCTCACTACTCGTTGAGAAATATATTGCTTTAGAAAAATGAAAAGAAATATATACCAGTATAACAATGAAATTTTACAAAATTCTACAGAATTTGATCTTATATCCCGAATTGTTATTACTGTACATTAAAAAAAATGATAGCACAATGTTCCAAGTAACTAGTAGCTAATGAAAATTGCAACTCACATGTAAATGTATCAATAGATTCACGATCGATTTACGCATCTACAATGTTCTCAAAAATGACTAATTTGTACGAATTCTCTTAAAAAGTCCCACAAACAGATGGTAACTGCATAATGGATAAACGATAGATTAAGGGTTGCGACGCATTTTGATGACAATGCGCTTGCAGTGGCAGTAGTGGTTGGTGGCAGTTGGCTTCACGCACGGAAATCACGGGCGTCGTTCGGTTGAAATGGAGTCAGGCAGGCCAGGAGGCAGGACGCATACGCATACAGCAGGCAAGCGATCTTTTGAAATGTTAAGTAGATCTTGATGTCGTCCCTGAGTGTGAGCGAGACAGAACTAGTGTCAAAGTTTGTTTTCCGGAGGATTCTTTTATGCGTTACTTAGGGCCCGGAAGGACTTTGCCCGTAGCGTGTACTATTAAACTTGTGCCGGGGAGCGGAGCCCTTAGCCCTTAGAGCAGCCCTTAGCCCTTTTATTTCCCGACGGCCGCCAACCGAGCTATTTCCAATTTGGCGGAATCGTTCGCCTCCTAAGGGCGCAGACCTTTGTGAGCGTCTCGTTACAACAACCCTTCCCAGCGACCCTTCCGCTCACAATCCGGAAACACTTTCAACCTCCCCCCTCCATCCCACTGCTTACAGATCGTCAATTTCTGCGATTGCATCTTGCCGCTTCGTTTTCGCGAATCATACCCGTCCTAAACCTTATCGATCCTTATCAACCGTCATTACCATCCGTCACTCGAGTTCCTCCAGTACCGGTGCTCTAGTGCCAGTCGATCTGGAGTCTTGCACAAGTATATCGCGACAGTTCAATATGCGTAGACGAATAGAGTGTAGTAGGTGAGACAAGCTGCTAGATGAGTATGATTGGATAAGTGTGGAAAGAATCGACATAAAGATAGACAAATAATCGACATAATCGACAAAAACTAGACATAAAGCGTATAAATTTATGACTTAAAGGATGAAAAGTCATGAATTGAAAACTAAAATTGATTAGTTGATTCTGATATTTTGACTGGGAGAAATATGTATTGACCTTGATAAAGAGAAATCAAAAGACTAGAAAAGAGTTCTCATAAAATGTGAGAGAGAAATATGAGAAGAATAACTAGATTAATAAGGAATATACTACTAGAATAATATTCGATATTTTACCCTACTTTTTTGGTTTGATGTAGGCCTATCATGTTGCTTACAATATGTATGAATAATTCAAACAAAATGTACTCTATAAGTGATAAATTTTATCATGAATCAATAATAATTGATATCATAGATGATAAAACAAGTGGTAAAAAAATATTTCCTTACCGCATGCGAAACCCGATGACTAGAATTAATGTAGAATAGATCAATAACACTTGCTCAAATATACAAAATAGATGGCTCTACTCAGCTACTTCTGCTAAGCTAACCTCTACTCTACGAGGAGAGAAGGCTTCTATGGAACAGGCCCCAGCTTTAGAATTTGGATAGAGACACTGGGGAGATTTTTTTTATTTGAAAATCATCGATCACATCCATCTATTTCTCTTCTAGTACAATCTTCATATAAACATCTGCAAAAGCTGATAATTCTATTCATGTAGGCAAGATTCCAGAGTATTGTTACCTCTGTCATTGTGAAAACTATGAAGAAGGGAAGCTGAATCCCAAAAGCTGACAGAAGTGTTGTGAATAAATACAACGAGCATATCAACGAGTTTTACGACGTAATTTTTACGATTCTCACTGCTTACTCGCGGTGAGAGCATGAGAGAGCTTTCTTGATGGGGTGGGAGTGGGTGAAAAACAGGGATGGAGTAATAGGGATGAAGAGAATGTAGAAAGAGATAGAAAATTTTTGAAAAGGAAAGATTGAAAGAGTGACAGAAAAGAAAAGAGCAGCTGAGTAGCGCTTTCTAATGAAACGCGTATACGGGAATGAACATAATGGCTCGGGTTGTATGGTATGGTGCGACCATGGAAAAAGTTTATGACCGAGGCAGCTTGTGTCTGGGGATAGCGACGGCTGGAAGCTGATTCTTCAGCCTTTGAAGAATGGTGTCGTCCTTTGGGATGGATATGACAGCGGATCACAGCCCAACCATTGACTGTTTTTGTCAACTACCTGATCCATCAAAAGATGGTCCTTTCATAGCTGATACTGACTGATGACTACTGCGAGGAAGTGCAAATAGAATGGTGTCAACAGTAAGCCAATGTGAAATCTCACTATAGGTAGTTTAACATGAGAAGAGTCGGAAACGCGAGCAAATAAATGCATTTTACCGGAATCTAGTCGAACAGATTTGGACTGTTTGGATAAATATTTGAAATGAACTCTGAAAAAGTTCAGGAAAAAGCTGAAGTTTGACAAACTCAATGAATTAAAACCTGAATCTTACTGACTCGCTGATTAAACCAGTAGCAGAAGTAAAGTACGTCTTTACCCAATGATTAGAATCATGTTAGGTAAAATAAGATAATTTCAATAATTCATTTTTGTGATTGCTTTGTAGCATTCAAGCGTCTAGGTTCAATCTTGAGGAAGATAAAATTAATGCTTGACAATTTGTAGTTCGTAAACTGGGAAGTCGTGAGAATGTCGTAGAAGTTTCAATAAAATATAAACGCTAAGTGCTTGCCAATTTATGAGCAAAATGCTTTCCATCCACTTGACCACTTTGACTTAGGAGTCACTTTGTGATAGTAATTTTATTTGAATCAGTGCTGTTTGTGTTTTAGAAGATTATTAATCCCTATGACATTATTAGAGCTTTTTCAGGGTCGAATCTGAAATTATTCTCAAGATATATCAGTCCATTCAACCTCCCAGGATTATTTGTTTCTTGTTAAATATACAGATTTTATCGTTTTACCAGTTCCATGCACCATGGTGGGAACGTACTGTGTGTGAGTCACTGTCCTGTCTTTATCATCTCATTTCCTTGCATTAGAGAATGACTGGTGCTTCAATTTACGATGACAATAAAATTAGTGATGCTTTAAGCGTAATTAAATTTATTTATATTTACAGCTCTTGAGAGTGAAGGCTGGTCTTCTAGTGAGAACGGTCATTAATTCACAGTCGCTGTTTAGGAATGCAATAAAGTTAATTTGGACATACATTGACTCCACTCTGAGAAAGTGCGCAAGGAAGCTCAGTTTAATTCACGCTGCAAGCTTGCAGGCGCTGTTTGAAAACATAATTATAGAACATTCTTCGAAATCCAGGTTAGACAAACGACCAAAAACAAACTTTTCGAGATTCTTCGCGTTGAGATACAGAGCTGAAGCTTCCCTGCCTGCGCCTGGTGTGAATTGACACGTGGAAACGCACAAGGCCGAAACGTGGCTCGATCTGTTCCAGATTCCTGTCAAATCAACAGAAATGTTTATTTCCAACTCATCGTTTGTCATTGATAAAGATAATTATAGAATATTTCCTACATAGCTACCATTTGCATTTAAATTTCGATTGGTAGTGTGTTTTATTCCCATTGAACATTTTGTATTATTCTCCTCGAACTACATTTCATTACGTGTGAATAAATATATTGATTCAAACAAAATCTGCACTTTATTCAGTGAGAACTGGGGGTACTATTTTTCAAAAACCATTCTTAATACCTCATTAAGGATCAGATCACCAGCATGGAAACAAGTCTTAAACAGAGGACTGCTGTACAAAACATAAGATACTTTACATGCTTAACATTTCAGGAAAATGTAGATGAGATCAATTTTGATATTATTTACATAAATTTTAATGTAATATAAGAACGGTGCATTCTATCTTCATAATATATTTCTCAAACGAAAAAAAAAGCATAAAGCATACTGGTCAATATCAAATTAAAACCATGTTATAACTAAACCAGAAATATTTTGACTTAGTGATGCCTCAAGATCTACCAGGGAGATAACCTGTAGCAATTTTAAATTGTATTAGCTTAATTATGGCGTCTATTCTTGAAATAGGCATCGCAGAGGCTACGCCTTCCTATTAATGAGTTGAGGTGTTGCGTGTGGCGTGGAACTACGATTGTGCCACTATGCACGACTAATGTGAATACGAGCATGCGAGTGAGCCTGTTCTTAACACTTTCATCGATTCAGTTGCTAGATTCCAAATCGAGATTACTCTTTGAACTAGAACCAGACCTTGGAGTTTATCAAGGCTAGAAAATGATATGGAACAAAAATAAAACAGCTATTTCCTTCAATGGATAGTTACTATTGTAGTTGTCGATATCACATCCTATTACATTGAGCAAGCAAGAATAAATGTACACGAGTAGCCTATACCTGTATGAAGTGTGTCTAACGAGTCTCAAAAATTGGGTTTCTAATCAATGTTTAAATAAATAAATAATAAATAATTTATTTTTGCCAAAGAACAATTACAAAATTGCATTAGACAATGTCAGAGAATTTAAAAGAAACATTACATTAATAATATGGGTGGAGACCCACTCAATATAGATTTATACCATCTAGATAACTCATAAATAACAAATATAATCGTATACACATACTAGTATACAGTATCTTATAAGACAAACATCAAATTGAAGGAGTTTTCATAATATTCAGTCAAACTATAAAATGGGTTGTCACTTAGGAATTTGTTTATTATCTTTCTGAAACTAGGATAAGGTAGATCTCTGACATATGATGGCACGTTAAATACAAATAATATAAATACAAAAGGTAGGTACCCTAATATTGTATCACTATTAACAATCATAATTGATTTCAATTTGATATTGACTTGTATGCTTCATGAAAGAAGATCATGAAAGAGATTTCCTTTTCCTTTTTTCTTTTTTTCCCTTATTAAAGCTCCTGCCTTCTTATTTTCCTGCATTATTTTTTGAAATTCATGAATCCCTTCTCACTTTTTATTGAGTTGGAAAATGAGAATTGAAAATGAAGGAAGATGTCAGGTAAAGTTTGAGACTCTCATCATCAGATTTGAATCATGTTTTGAATCCGTAATAAACATTGATCGCTTACTTCTTCCTCTTTTCAAACGGTCAATTTTGGTAATCCACGGTAGATTGAATATTGCTAATTGGCTGAATTAATGATTCAATTTCCAACTTTTGAGCTCTTCTTATTTTCTTGCATCATTATTTGAAATCCATAAATCTTTTCTCACTTTTTATAGAGTTTTGTGGTTAGTCCTTGATTGCTCAGGTTGATGAATAATTTACAACTACTCAGATGTCTGAAGAAACGAGAAACCTGGTCCAAGTCGAATATTTGCCACATACCAAATCTCTCACATTGCGCTTTGCCTTTGTACCATCATAGATCAGGTATTCCCATCTACCTTTGAGAAGACAATTCGCAACAAAAAGTCAATTTAAAGAATTTACAGCTGGATGCTGATACAGATCAGATTGACAGGTCTGATAATCATCAATCATGCCTTTTTTTTAAATTTGTTATTGACGACAACACTGCTACCCACTGTACAAGATTGAAATATGGATGAATAAATGAGGAGCAGAGCAAAAAATGTATTAGATTGAAGACAATATGAAGGCAGTTTCTTATTTGAAAATTTCAGAATGTGCATGAGAAAATCAAAAAGGCAGTTTTTAAATCTGAAAATATCAGAATGTGTATAGAAAAATCGTTAAATATTGTCGTGAACACAAGCTTAAAAAATAGAAAGAAAAGTAATTAATCAAAAGTAGAACTTTTTTCAAATGATTTTATCAACGACTGAGTGTCTGCTCGCCTAATGGTTCATTAGGGAATATTATAGCATAACAGCTCTCTGCTACCACGTTCAATTCAAGACTGAATTGAACATGGATAGGCTTGTTAGGATTTGTTGATTCGAGAATGAAATTAATTTTCTACACAATACAAAATTTTGCTGATGAATTTGTCATTGATTGTAATCATTACATGCATTACAGGCTTCAAGCCTTACATACATTTAGTGATGTGTATTGTACTTTCAGAAGGAAAGTATCAGCACTATTCTTACTGTCCTCGAAAAAACTTTTGAATGTCAACGTTAAGAGATGAATGTAACAGTTCGGGAAAATATACTTTCATGAAAGAAGTCAGGTGAAGAACATCACGTTTCACTTCGTACATGAAATTAGAGAGGAGATTCTAATTCAAGAAGATTGTATCAGACAACAATCAAACCATCAGGATGTTGGATCCACTTGAATATGATATCATAACAAAAATAAACGCCCGAATATATGTGGCCAGAAATGATCATAGTTACTGACCATGTACTGTCACAGCAAGTATTGCACAGAAAGCTACTAGAAAAAAATCAAATTGAAATTCATAGCACATTTTCGTCGGAGATAAAGAGAACGGAACACGTTGAATCTGTGATCGCGGCGAGATCCCATTGAAGAGAGGACGATGAATGTTGACTGTCGATCTGATGCCAGCAATCAGCTGACACGCAGGTTGAAGGGCCGGTCACCGCCGCCCCGTTGGCCAAGGGTCGTTCAGTCGAGCCTACCAAATCCTAATTGGAGAGGGACGACTGCCGAAGACGTGGTCTCTCTACAAATTACTTCATTCTGTTGTTTTAATATGAAGGAAATGTTTTGACATCAGTGCAGCAGATTCACATCAAAGCAGCGAGCGGCTCCACTCCGTAACGACTTTCAACTCGGAACTTCTCTGAGTGCGTATGTCCAAATTTCGGGCTCTACGCATTATTTGGAAGTTCCACGTTTACGAGATATAAATTACCAAAGTAATAATGCTTGCTCCACGTAATAACTGAGCTACGAGTCCGCTTCGAATACATTTATGTTGGCCATGATCTTGGCTTCCATCTTGGGTTCATGGCGTGCTCACACTCTTCGGTCTCTTTGCTACTCACATTACCTTCCCTCATTCAGTCATGCGTATTTCGGCGTATTTTGTTCATTACCTTATCTCCAACGTGAACATCTCAGTAGTAATTTTCCGACGATCTTATCGTCTCACTCATACATTTGGCAGCCTTCCACTTTAATTCACATTCTTCTTCGACACTGCAGTTATAATTAAGCGGCATACCTTACGTTTTCGGCTGTAATTACAATTTTTAACACCGTTTATTATGGGCGTAAAACTGGATGTTATGAAAATTGTACAGGAGGCGGTCAATGGAATAATAAAACCACGTCTACTTTGCACAGATACGTATCAATTTCTACCAAGCGTCACATTTTCTTCGTATCTCACCGAGTGCTTGAAAGCTACTTACTGAGTAGAGGTTGAGCTCTGAACATTATTCCATGCATGATTCTCGCGTTCTAGCAGTCTTGGTAGTATAGAGACATCAGTACTGTTTCTCCCTCTGAGTTTCGATGAAGAATGTTATTACGGGTGAGAGAACCATTGAAATGTGCCTGATAAAGTTATATGGAAGGGTAGGTTATATTAAGGGTGAGTAGGAGAAAGAGGTTGAAGGGGTACCGTTCCATGAATACAGGAATAGGTAATATAACTTAATCACTTTCCTATCTTCATGAACTTGATCAAGCTGTTCTCGTCTATCTCTTATTTGAAAAATGATACAACCATATTGAAGGATATATATTTTTTCTAATCTGGTCAACCTATTTGCACATTCTCCAGTAGCATTTTCAAGTGTTACACTGTTGAAAGTACCACAACCTCACATACATGATAATACATTCATTATCAATACGCCAAAAATAATATAATAATTCGCTTATCAATAAAATACGAGATTTATTGTTTATTGTTTTTGAAGGGACGGATTCAAGGATCCAAAGGTTTAAAGAACCCCACACGTCAACCGAAGCTTATTGTGTTCCCAAGTAGTATGTTAATTAGGCAAACCATTACCTATGTCCTTTACAGGAGTTTTTACCTATAATAGCATTCCATTTATCACCTGGTTGCAATCCTTGTCGCAATCCAGTGTGATATTAATATAATTGTAAATGATAAATTCATATAATTGTAATGTATTTTATGGCAAATATACTTGGCAGTCTCTTGGATGTGAGGAGGTGTTACTATAGGGTTAGCCGGTATAAAGTTTTCAGGGTCATAAATAGAGAGGGGGTTTTTATATTAATAAAGAAAAAAATAGACTGTTTAGTCCTCGTGACCTACGTGAGTTCCACTCCTGGCCTTCTTTGTAGGTCCTTCCGCTGAGGAAGGGGCGGCCATGTTTCCTCTAGGGCGCCCGGCCACCCTTGACTCAGCCTCTTGACCCACATTTGTGCCTGGTTTTTCACCCATCACTGGTCTTCTGAGTTTTTTCTATATGCCCCTCCGAAACTTCGCAGGGTCAGAAGCCTCACCTCTCCCAAGACGTTTTTCCTAAATGGCCACCCTTCTTTGAGTTTTGGCCTCTCCACTCACAAACTCGTTACCTACGTGAGTTGCACTCCTGGCCTTTTCGTAGGTCCCTCCGCTGAGAGCGGGGACGCCAAACTGCCCCTAGGGCGCCCGGAGCCCGGCCACCCTCGACTCAGCCTCTTGACCCACATTTGTGCCTGGGGTTCACCCATCTCTGGTCAAGAGACCCCAAGAGGGCTTTTCTTTTTGCCTTCTCCGAAACTGCCCTGATGGGGCAGATCACGTGGGTTTGAAGGCAACGCAACTTCTGGAGTTGCCTTGACGAGGTCCATTTTGGTCGCCTCCTACGACAAGCATGGATACTGTGGATGAATTCTGATTTCAACACATTATTGAGTACGATGATCGACTCAAAGCTCTCCCAACCCACTGGGGGCTAAAAAAATACGAGACTTCAGACTTCATTCTATTGGATTTATAAATTACATTACAATAAGTTACAATGAGAGGTTTCTGGTCAGAGAGCTCAAGAAACTCAGGTTGTATTCCTAAACGAAGTATATGAAGGAAATACCAATATGAATAAATGCATATTTATGTTTTCTGATGAATTGAGTTTGAAATACGTGTTTGATGGAAGCGATGAATCGAATACGAATACTGATTGAGATGTCGCATACTTCTGTGTAAAAACATGAGAGAAGCAAAAAAGCAAAGCATTTCGAGATATTTTCAGTTGCTGAGAAGTTGAATACTGAATGCAGGCCGGACTAAGAAACAAGTAATAATAATTATTATGAGTATGATTGCTATCTGTCTACGAGCTCAATTAAATGGTTTCTTTGGAAATTCCTGAGAGGAAATGATCATATTTTTTATCTTTCTAACGAATGACATGTAGGGGATGGAGCATAGAAGGGTTGATGAGGAAACAGTTATTGAAAAGGAAAAGCAAATAAAGATCCCTCTCCTTTAATAATAAATAATATCCAAAGATCCTTTAGACACATTTTTTCACAGTTGATGTTTATTATCTCATCTCACTTCTATGGTTTAACAATGGAGAGGGGTAATGTCTATAAAATCCCTAATATTTCCATCAATTTCAAGTGTTCTCTTAGTTGGAATCATATCTTCCTTCTTGTCATTAGCAAGATTTCTTCAAACCCCGGAAGTAATATTCTTGAAATTTGGTTGAAAATAATAGGAATAAAAATAATGGGTTAAGAGTTTAGGTATTCATCGCTATAATGTCTTACCTGATGACATGAAGGGGTTGGAGTGGAAGAGATTTAGAATGGAGTTGAAAAGAGAGATGGTGGATCATTGCTTTTATTCCATTTCCGAATTCCAGGATCACTTCACCGGTGCATGACAATCGACTCCAACGCTTCATTAGTTCAATAAGAATTTTAGATAGATTGGGAAAAATTAATTTGAAAATATTTTGATAAATCCTTAAACCTCTAAGATTATTTATGAGATTAGAAGTTAAGATTATGTAAATGAATCCAAGGATATACAGTATAAGTTGAAAGTTAGTAATGTTCATGCTTATAATTAGATAATTTTTGATAGTACACCAGAATTAATTAGAATAAATTGAGTTCATGTATGGTTACAGTTGCAATAATAATTCAATATAAATGTGGTATCTACATAATTCAATCGATTTCCAATATTATTAATGAACGTTCACAAGAACGTGATGGTACGGAGGAACGAATGTGGACGGATAAAATAAGAACAGGGGAGTTGAATTGTGAATGTGGATTTGTGTATGTGAGTGAGAGCGAGTGGGTAAATGAGAGACTGTAACAGTGTTTGAGAGAGTGAGAGAGCTTGTCCGAAAATGAGTTGAGAACCATGACTAGAGCTCTCATTAGACATTGATTTGTCGACTGATGGAAAACAGACTTCAAATTCTTCAGACAGGGACACTTAAAACGATCCGCTTCGTTCTTCATAATACTGTTCCAACTTGTATATTTCAAGCGGTTCAGCTTTCCAAATGTTCGTAGAATGGATGGAGATGGTTTGAGCCTAAAACTCAAATTCATTCCTGACACAAGCTTTCGAAGATCTTGACCTCTTTTTAATAATCTTCTTGACTGTATAACTATATTCAATGACTCTCTAGCAAATTGATTCTTGAGAGTGTTTCTCATTCGAACACAACCATTGGTTCTTGTGATAAACAACTATTTATCGTACTAGCTTATTGCACTGACGTCATTAGATCCTACCCGTCATGAATGGCATGATTACTTTGAATATGACGGAAGAAACTGATTGCAAAACAATAACAGTTCATTCATCATTGAAAATTCCATTCTCATCAAATAATTATAGCCCAGTAGTCAAATAGTAACAATACCATGCAAAAGCTTTTTCTATTTTCTTAATTACATAACCCAATCTATTTACCTGGAAAATGTATGACATTTGCACTACAAAAATATTCTCTACCACTCACCTCAATATTCATCAAATATACAGTAATACCGTAAGGGGAAAGAAAAACGATATTGTCAGTTCCACATAATTTATTTTTGGTTAGACAAGAAAAGTCCACTTTGATGGTGCCTTAGTACATTGAAACTCAAGTTTGATTCAAATAAATCATGTGGAACTGACAATATCGTTTCAATTCCAATATGGAGAAATTTAACAATATAAATGATAGTTCATAGTTCATAGTCTGAATTTTATATACCGTAATAAAAAGTTGTTAAAAAAACAACTTCTGGCAGAATTATATCACATCAGGAATGGATATACAGTTCGTTAAAGAGCAGAACTCATTAAAACATCTGCAGATAAAATAATTTGAATTTTGAAAACAAAATTTGATAATGCTCGATAATCTGGATAGTCGAAGATATTCTGGATAAAGGACGAACATCCTGAAAGGGAACTGAGGTATTCCGCCATGAAATTTATAAATACTTTACAAGGATTAAAATACTTTACCAGCCAGTGAAAATTATAAATGCTGCAGGCAGATCAAAAATGATAGGAGGAGATGTACATGACGTACAATAATATAATTAAAATGAATAATACCAAATACCAATAATGTACTGTAGCTATGATATACCAACTACATTTATAACTGATCATAGTCGGGGTTTGGCAAAAAGTAATCCATGATGGAAGAAGAACTAAGAAAGAGAAGAAGAAGAGAAATTAGGAAAGGGATAAGAATATTCATTTTATTACTGTATTGAACCATGCTGCAATTCATGTGTTTCAATTGTGAAAAAAGCTTTAATTTATTTCAAACCACCTTGCTTGTTCTTGAGCGTTAGTTGATCGTTCAGGCTTGATTCTGAAAAATTATTTCATCATATTGACAAATCACAAACTTCATTATCAAAGCTTGAAATTCTTTTGTTGAATATTTCTGGGTGTTATGCTGTATTTTTTCTGCATGCTGGACTCGATCCTTGTCTGATTTTCCTATATATAGACCATAAAATCATTTATGAAGATCTCTGGTTCCAACTTAGGTAATAAACCTCTAGATTGTAGATATCAGAAGTGGTTAACATCGTTAGCAAAAATGAACTTTGTTGTAATTAATTACAACAGTACTAGAAATTTACAATAATATTATATTCTGTTTAGGCAAGATATGAAAACTATCTGACTCAATAATCAAAACAGAGGTGATAGATTGAATGTGACGAATTCCTTCAACATGAAACTGAATTCCGGTAATACTTTTTTTTAGCAGTACGAATTAATAATGTGGCCGGCAGCATTGCGTAGGCCTGACTTTTTTATCAAAGGGAATTATTAGTCGGTTGATAACCTTTTCGCGGTCGTACTGTAGCTCCGGCTTCAGCATTCAGCATTCAGCAGTCCACACGAGATCAAGACCAGGTAAAGGCATTTAGTAACTTTTTTCTAATGGCAAGGTCGTTTGAGTGCAATGTTCTGGCACACAGCACTCAAGGCCAGTGCCACAACTAAGCAAAAGAAAGCCGTCACCGCATCGCCTTCCAAATCGCTATTTATATAATATATAATATCATAACATGTGTTAATTTTATAAACAGGATTTAAGATATCCATACAGATTATGTACATGATGTATGATCATGCGACGAAGAACTTCATTACTGCTTTATCGATTTACATAGAATCATAGATTTCCTTATGTTAATTAAGTTGTCACTAAATCGTTTGTGTTTAGAATTGAATGCGGATTGATAAAAAAGCATCATTCTTATGTCTGTAAGTTATCAGTTTATCTACTGTACTGAATTCTTCTGGATTATGAATCTCTCTGATAACTTTAATGAGAGAACTGTTTCTTGAATTCAATTATAATCGTTGATAGTTCAATGCAATATTGACATAGGAAAAACATCTTCCTCACTATTTTTGTGTGTAACATGCTTGCATTCGAGTTATTCAAATTAAGGATAGAAACTCAGGATTTTATAGATATAAATGATTATATACATACGAGTAGATGGGTAGTTGATTACAAATATTTATGAACTATCATCTCACTGTATTGAGAGCATATGAAAATTGTGAGCAAAATAACTGCTAAAGTATGAAGTGATGAAAGTCTTAATACAAGTGAATGACATAGAAAGCAAAGGTAAATGAAAATGAATAGAATAGAATTCAGCAACGTCAAAATCAAGTAAGGGTTGAAATTACTAGAGCTGACTGGCATTTGCTTCAGAATATCCAACATTGAGGAAGCGTCTATCCAACCTTGCCAACATCATCTTCACCTCTTTCTGAATAGTTTAATAACAGCATAATTGAAAAAATACAAATTTAAGAGAATTATATTCTCTGTGATACCAGGTTCTCCAGGACTCCAGGTCCTAGATTAAATCTGGATTCAGACATAAATAAACATCTGATACGTTGGTAATCTGTGATGAATGAGCAACTCTACCTTTACTTTCTGTCTAAAATAACTCTTGTACGACACGATAGGCCATTTATGTCGAGCAATTTTTCCTGCAAATAAAACTGGCTGGAAGCCGTACTTTATCGTTCGCGTGTTTAGGCTGTTCCACATTACCCGTTCACAGTTGATGTTCAGAAAAAGCTGGACCCATTAAGCAAATTTGGTTGGGATTATTGTGGTGTAATTTTCTCGCAGGAAGAATGCTTTCAGCGTTTCATTTATTCATCAACCTGAAGCGATCAACAAAATACGACTGAAAATCTATGGAAAGAGGTTCGAAGGCATTAAAGTGATAAAATGCTGCATGACATGGATGTATCTTTGTCTTGTTGAATATTTTATCAGCGCAACATTTTTCACTGGACGTAGCCACTAGATGAATTAATTGAATCAACCCTTGGAATACGATTGATTGTATCAAAATAATTTAACTTAAGAGCGTTTAATAATTATATTATTGAATTTAGTTTCCAATATGAAATGGAATATTGGAATTGTATCTTTATGACGTTTTGTTCACATTATTAATTATCAATTTAATATTCTATAATGATATTATACAATTGCTATTATTCATTTATTTATTATCATTATTTAATATTGAGTATAAAATATACAATAAGTTGAACAAGCAAAGCGAAGCTCTTGTTTAAGCTGTGTTTACATCAAAGTTATTGACAAATTATTTATTTTTCGGTCCTTATAGATTCTATCAGATTAAACGGAGCTTGACAAACACATATTATGCACATCATGTGTATGATGAGTTATATTCAATCTAATCAAATCTATAAGGACGGATACACTTTGTTAATAATTTTGGAGTATAAGCGCAGCTTCAGACAAAATTTTCCTTCCTATGTTTAACGATATCTTATTAAAGCTTTGAACAATTATATATAGCTATTATAATGTTCTCACAGTGCATCTATATTGCACTCTTGCACTATGATAATAATTGTAATGGAAAATCAAGTTTATTTCTCATGGTAGAATGGCAGTAGGCCTACCGTTTTCATACGACTCTATGAGAAAATTCATTCAATGAAAATTTTCTATCATTTTTATTATTGATTGATACAATAAGTATATCATCAAAATGATACGGAGGGAGAAAATAAAGTAGCCTCGTGCTATTCCTCTCTCAAATTTAGATGAGATCACACATAGTCCGAAATAGAGTCTTGTAGTTGTTCACTTCACAAAATTCTCAGTCCTTAATCAACAACGTGGATTTTTAAATTTAGATGCTTCAAAACCAAACGTAGAAAAACCATAAAGGATAGAAAATTTTATCAATATAGGAAACGCGATCTCAAGAAAGTCTAATTGTCACTACTGATTACACACATGATACATGATTGATGATAAACCATATTATCCATTGTAGTTAGAAGACGGTACACTTTACAAGTGTCCCACTAGAATCTCGAGTTATCCACCCACAAAAAGCATGCATATTTTGTTGGGAATCAATCGTAACTAGCGGTTGGCGAGAGTCATTAGGACGTTATATGTTCCGTAAAGATGCATCTTAATAAGCGAGGCCACTAGAACCGGTTAAAGGGTCACGCGAACAGCAGAGAAGTTTCGAGCGCTGGTTGTTTTAGTTTGTTGGGCTGTAATTAGGGTGTCACGAGGGGCCGGCCTTGTTTCCCGGATGCGATGCGTAGGTACTCGAGCACAGGCTGATGCAATGCACTCGAGCGTCCAGTGCTCAGTGCTCAGTGCTCAGGTCAGCTTCAATTTGCTTCCGGCTGTCGCATCACTGCTCACAGATCACAGATCACAGGTCAGCACTCTTGCTATTGGCCATTGGCATACTCCAATTATCCAGTAATGTCGTGATGGAATGATTGTTCAAGCCAAAAACAATGGATCGGGTTAATCCACATAATTGAAAACGTGTAACTGGAGATATGATTTCAGCTACCCCCGAATATAATTGGATCGGTTTTATCACTGTTCATTCCCAATCTGTAGAATCTACTACCACTAAAACTACTGCTTGTTTATGCTACTAACCTTCTTCATTCTGAGTTTTTTCTTATATTATGGAGGTGGAACAGTCAAGAAGATTATATATATTTCCACATCCACAAGAATTGTACAGAATTGTAAGAATGGAGACTCAAACTGTTGAACCTACTGTGTAGAATCTACTACAACAGATACTACTCGTCTGTGCTAATTACCTTATTTATTCAAAGTAGTTTTTAACCAGATCACTCCCGTGTTATCGGATGGGCACGTTAAACTGTCGGTTCCGGCTGAAGTATGACAGTTGTAAGGCCCATTAACGGCTTAAATTATATATTCAGGCGGTGGGACCTTCCCGCAAGGGACTCCCCACCAACAAAAGCCATACGAATTTACTTTTACCTTATTTATTCAGAGTTTTTTAAAATAATATTATGAAGCTGAAACAGTCAAAAAAATCAAATATATTTTATACTAGTTTACCCGGCGAACTATGTACCGCCAAAAAGTCAATGTATCTCTCATGTCACACTTGACTTTATTTGGTGAATCATGAAATTTATCTGACAATCAATATTTCTATTTACATCTCAATACGGACTTCCTATGTGCTTGAAACTACCGTTTTAATACCAGTAAACAATTTTATCACAGAGTGACGTGTTTATTACAGCTGGTAAGTTCATATGCTATATCATATTATAAAAACATTATCTTGAATCATTATGATCTTCCCGTTCTACGTTAGCCGCTCGGCCGAAAATTTCGAAAACATAGGTCTGTAAAATGGATTAATATAATTATAATAATTATTATTAGCCCCTCTATTAAAATTTCTGGTCAGAAACCATCCCCAATATTCACAGAACATATTCCCAAAGTTTCATGCCGTTCTGTCAAGTAGTTTTCGAGTCTATATGAAACAAACAGACCAACAAACAAACAAACTAACACACAAACAGACATTCTTTTTTATATATAGAGATATCCACGATAACTTGAGAAGGGTTATTCCCAATTCTACATAAAAATGAAGATGATTTTCAAATCAGAATAATATGTCAAAATCAAATGTGTTCAGAATATTCCAAGATATCAACTTTTTTGGTAAGGGCCACTCGTATTTATCTGGAAAGAAGAAATCAAGATACTCTTTTTTTATCTCAAGTGTCAACTTTGTAACAAAACAAGTTTTCAATAAGAAGGTTCTTAGATTTTTTTAATTTCCAGATATTTCAAGATATTATACATTTGATCCAGAATCCGTCTACATCTTCATTGATTATGCGAAAAAAGTGATAGATTCTATGTAGTTTTAACCATAATGTACAGTATGTAGGCAACACAATATTTTTTGTGTTTAAACACCAGACATTTATTGGTATCGATAAAGGAGAATAGTTGAAACAATGATTGTATAAAGCGGGGTACCAGTGAAGCTTCTCCCGCTCAATATATTTGTCAGTGTGAACTCGTAACATGACAATTATTGGAATCGTTGCACTGAACAACAAAATGAACTGAAATCGAACAGATACGGAAGTGTTTCTCCCCATCACGATTTCTAAGGGCAATTGAAACAGATAACTGCGCTACAATGTGAGTACTGCGTGTCTGTTCTAGTTTCAAATTCACATTAACTGCATCAACATTGTACTTTGGGCTAGATTGTACACATTTTCACAGTTACACTCCATGTTTATGCGTTGTTTGCTTTCAAATTGTTGTTTGGTGTACATGTAACTCCATGAGAGAAAGCCGTGATCAGTTCAGGGCGAGAGTAATGAGAGTTTATCTAAACAGAAATAAAAGAGTTGGCTTGAGAGCTGGTGAAGGGCTCAGATGAGAGAAAGAAAGATCTGGCACAAGAGAGAACACTACATGAATGAGAGTCTCAATGATCAAGACTCTCAGCTTTGAATTTGAATGGAATGGAATGACTTCGATGAAGAGTGAGAAAATTCACCAGAGTTCAACAGAATACTAATAACGAATGCCCTCAAGCTCTCAAGTATTTCACTACTAGCATGAAATATTATTGGATTTGTTTGGGGAAAATGAGTAATATTATTATAAAGTCGCAAGAATAATTCATTTTCCAAATACTATAATAAATAGCACATTTCTATGGTTCTGTTCAATGACGAGACTAACTTAAAACCCATATCTCCAAACGATTATAGAGTGTAACTAGCTAGAATAATGATAGTGATTGAGATGAATTATGGTTAATAAACATCTCAGTTTTACATTGTTCATGTATCACTTGTCCTCAGAAGTTGCGGAACACAAAGGCATCTCAATAATAAAAGAAAGAACTAATTGCATTTCCGTATGAGTGTGTTCTTGAAATTATATAGGTGCAAATGCATTATTGTAGCACAGGTCATTAATGCAACGGGACATGCACACTGATGCAGGCGAATCATTTACAGAACTGTAGAGTAAATCAAAACTAGAGTCATTTGATACAGCTAGATGTCTTTGTAATATATTGCATTTACTAGGTTGCAATAAAATACTATGTTTGTTCATTTCCGTAAATAGAAAGAAAATTTGTATGAAAAAGAAATTAGAAACCAGAAGAATTTCTTTTAATATGAAAATTGGTTAAATGAGTTGGAAGACAAATATTGAACAAGGAAAGCAGTGGGAGAGGATCGATGATTGGTTTGAGGAGAAAAATAGATAGGATTGAAAGTGTGTAATGGAGGATAGGATCGCGTGGTTGTTGCAGAAAAACAATATAAGAAAAAGGGCGATAGAGACGAGTCCGGCTGAGGAAAAGAGTTAGTCGAAAATCAAGTAGAAGAGATTCGTGTGAAAGGGCGGAAACCATGCAAGCTCCCCTGAAATTAATTTGTGGCGTACATTCCGAACTAATGGGAGGGTGCTGTTCCCCTCATCGCCCTCCAACATCGGTGACCCATGGATGGGTAATGGGCGAAATTTAGCGAAGGGATGGGGGGGGGACTGATGTCATAGTGCCCGATTCCTGAGCTAACAATTTTCCGACCCATTTGAAAATGTTCGTTGCGTTGTTCCAAATTCATAGACCATTTGTTCCGATCATTAACCAAAACATTCGCTGACGTCCCCTCTGCAGTAGTTCATGCCCAAATCTCTTCCTTCAGCCCCTCCTCCCCCTCTACCACTTGAACCCCCAAGTCAAGTGATGTCACCTCGATTTCCACCAGGACTATCCCTGGTTAATAATACTCGACTCCCGTCTTTGCGTTACACCTTCCATTCGCTTCCATTTCCCTTCGTCATCAAGCCACTCGGCTCTATTCCTGAAACGCAAAAGACTGGCACGAACGCAAACACCCGGCCGGCTTACTCTCATCTGCGCTAGTACTGCTCCCCCCTCACCACTACCGAGAAAGGTCGAGTTGACATTTCAATGTTTGGACGACCCTACTGCTACACACATTCAAGAATGTCATATTTACTCGTGGAGTCTGGAGCAGCAGTGTAGGCTACTAGTGCGACGCGTATTCATACTTTTTCAACCCTATTCATAAATAATAATATGCTACGAACATGAAAGAGTTCAAATTTATTTTTCACACTCATCATTTGTAATTATTCATCTATCTATGAAAATAGAAACATCATTACTTAATTACAACATCGATCTTATATAGATATGAAAATAGATATTATTTCGTATTCTAATGCGCAATCTAATTGATATTTTTAATAAATAGTGCAAAAGTTTAAGCCAGCTTTCACTAGCAGATATTTCCTTTTGACATATCAGCCTAACAATTCATTGCAAATTTGATCCAATATGATGTGATGGACTGAATCTAATGAAACGGTATACTGTATCATCATCATTCAATTCATTACCCAGGAACAAGCCTAGGGATAATGTGGGCATCATTCTCAGCCCAAAAAATTATTCTTTTGGGATAGGAGATTGATTCTGATAATTGGCTATAATGATAATTGGAAATGAGGCAACTATTAACTTTAAATCTTACTTACTCACAAACCTTACTTACTATAAACATTTAATACGATTGGTTTTGTTCAATACGGTTTACTACGTATTATTCAGTTATACGTATAAACCTTACTTGCTATAAACTTGTAATACGGTACTGACCTAGAATTTGCGAGTTCATTGCCACACAGTGGAATGGCTGATGGAGCCAACCTGTGTAAGACGATCGGGCTTCCATCAATCACAAATGATTTGAGTAGCCAGTGGCGAGTGGCGACTAGATACAACTACAGCTAGTATTGGGACACTCGGGTGATAACCACAGCACGTAGGCGCAAAGTGATCTCTGGTTTGAGTGGTGAGGGTGTAGTGGCACATACTCCAAATGTTGCAACATCACTGCAGGCTAAGGCGTACGTATCTCGGAGTGGGTATTTATTAGTTCCGGCCCGGTTGAACCGGACCGTGGGCTCCTGTTGGAGACCGATAAGTGCCCGGTATTGACTATCTCCTCAACAGCCTCCGGGCGGTGCCCCCTCCCTCCGCCCCCAACCAGAGGGCACATGATTAAAGGGAAGTTTGCTTGAGTCGTACTGCGTCGGTAGTGGAAAGGGGGGGATCACGTGATTAGCTTTCCATTTAACCGTTTATGAGGCTAGCAAGCACGTGTGCGTCCTCACGACTAATGATTTCCGCAACCCCTTCCAGCAATGGAGTGGGGGGTTCACCCACTTCTGCAAATCCCCCATCAGGGGTTTAGTAGACCACTGTGAGCCACCGACCACTGTGTATTACCTGGAAGAATATTGATAAGAATCGCACTAATTTGTTTTTGTGGCGTGGCACGTGCTCTTGACTTGCCAAGCCACGCGGATAACATCACCTCCCTCCGCCACCACCCCTTACCAATCATCCCCTTTCTTTGCATCCAAATTTAGATCGCTCGGACACGAGGTGAATTATTTTTGTCCGAAAAACGAATTACGCTGGTTAGTCTTATTCTAGCTGTAGCAATCGCTTGTAGCTAAATAAATTTGGATCATTGTGTCATAGGCTATATTGGAATAAAAATATAAATAATGATTTTCAGGGGTAATCAAGATATGAAAGATTACTCTCTTCATCTAATTTCCCATTGCAAAAGAACATCTCAATAAATTTTCATCAAAGTCATTTGAAATTTTAATAATAACATTAATTTATTATAATTGGAAAAGGGGAAAAGAAGTTGACATGAACAATAATGGTTTCAAGAAGTTAAATCTCTAATAATTCTTCGTTTTTCATTGTAGAAGTCCGCATTCCAGATTTACTTCAAGTATCATCCTTATCGATGATAATGATTATTCTAGTTTTTTTCTGTAGGACTTATAAGATAATAAAGTTTCCCATCATTCTTTCTTCGAAGAGAAGGTACCACAAATAATGGAAAAACTAGCTTCTTGACTAACAATAATTTGATTAGTTTCACTTTTTAAAAATGACTTATCATGGATAGCATTTCATAGTGTCAATCCGATTATCACGCGAAAGTAAAAGCTTCTGTCAGTTCTATTCTGTTAACTGGGGATATCAAATCATCAATATTTCATAACTTCACCTGTATGTTATGTAGGTGAACTTCTCACTTTGACTGTTCTCTGTGTTTGTTGTTCAGTCCATGATGAACATGAAATTGCTCTTAAATCAATCACCACACGTCACATGCATTCATGCGCCTTTTCAAAACATCCAGAAAGTGGAACGTTTAAAGTTTAATCAATAAATTCTCTCCGGATGCAGTCCAAAATTATCAACAAATACGCGATCCGACTGTGCAACCAGCTCATAAAGCATTCATAGTTCACACTGAGTTGTCCTTCAAAAGAATTAGGAATATCTGGCTCTAATCCAAAGTTGATGGAAGAAATAATTATTAATATCATGGCGAGAGATCAACCAAGGTTTCTGTTAAAGGAATGGATAAACAAGCTTCAGAGAGAATTATGATACTATGATGTTAGCTTATAACGCCCACTTGCTCTGTAGCTTGGCTGAACCATTCATTTTATTGCTGTAATGCCAACAGTGCCTGCTGTCTGATGTATTACAATATTGAAATTAATTTTGAAAGTTGTTTATTTAGACGCCTCAGATAAAAATGTTGTTGGTCTTTATGGCATGATTGCCACTTCTGAGTTCCCGTGGAGGAGCACTACTGAGATTCTGGAAAACTCTCTGTGAAAATCTTAACCGATAACCATTGAGTAACACAATAATTATTACTGAAATATCAATCGAATTTCTCGAATAAGTTGGATTCCCTCTAAGAATATCCAATACCAATTTGAACTATTTTCTAGGAAAAACACACCTCAGCCAACATCCCAAACTGTTGTGCTCAGGTGAGAGAACTGGCCTCCACTTGATCTGCACTTAAAAAATGTAAAGTGAATAATGAATAATATTATTGATCATGTATTGACAGACTCTGCATTAGAAAGCATGTTTCATAGACTTGAAGAAACAGTTATTCTCTATTGATAAAGTATATATCGCAATCAATTATGTAACTAGTGTCTGTATTCCGTAAAGTCATTCTAGACAACAAATTTATTGCCTGTAATCAAAATGTCAATTTGAACTTCCTTTTATCACCTTGAAACTGTTCAGAGATGCCAGTGCATAATAAACTTTTGCGTCGTATGCTAATCTCACCGAACTTATCATATAATGTGAAACATTATTCCATATTATCCAGCCTGCCCACGTGATAAGGTACAGAACAAGGTGCAATTACACTCTGCGATCAAAATTTATTAATATCATTAGCTCGCTTACGAATGTGCCATTTGACGTAGTGCTTTGGATAATTGGATAAATTAACTCCCACAAAATCTACTCCGCCTAGTCGTTGAAGTGATAGTCGGAGAGCCTAATGCAAGTGAGTTTGTTGAAAGTTCATTAACTGTAATGAGAAGGAACTGTTTAATGGCAATTGTTCAATCTCGGCTCTTTCAGCTCTCCTAATTGCTAGAAAGGGAAAGTAACTGGAGACAGAAATTTCCAGTTTTATAAGAAAGCACCCAATGAATGTCGTAAACGGTCATTGGATACCCCTAATAGTAGAAGATATCTAGATGTTTTATTAGAATCTTCTTGAACACTAGCAGGTAACCCATGTTCCGCAAGGGTCTAATTGAAAATTTTACAATCTGAAAACTTGACGGAATGGAATCTTGAATAATTTGAAATGGGCCTTCAACCATCCTCGGTAAATCAATGATCTATATCAAAAATTTCAAGTTAATTAGTCCAGTAGTTCAGATTTGATGATGCGTCATTAGTGTATTCCGTATCTGTATTAAAACGATTCTTTCCTTCATTCTATTATTGATAATATTTATGACATCCAACATTCTAAAGCAAATCAGGTTGGAAATGAAAATGCATTCATACTTTCTGGAGAGTTGCAGTCAATTTTTTCAACATAATTTGAAGTGGTTAATTATCTGTTAATATTAGCAAGGTTATTTAATATATAATCTGCCGTGATGTGAGTGTACTGAATTCTATTCCATCCAAACTTTTTCAAACCAACGTGTAGTATAGTCTTTATAGTTTTACCACTGTAGATAGCAATAGTACATTATTTCAATTTTGTATTGTGTTTTTGTTAGAATGAAAGGTGATATGATTTTATTTGTAGACTCTTTGATTCATAGCTATCTACAGATTATAGTTTTGTGTCAATCAAAGTTTTTTTTTAGCATCAATAAGAAGGCTTGTGAGCCTATATTGTCATGTTGTGCCAACAACCGTTATCGCGATGTGATGAATCCTTGCTTGTTATCATCATAACCATACATAGTTATTGATTTTTTATGAAAACTGATGAGAGATTTATCTCTGTTCACGAGATTAATCATCGAGTGGAGCTGCGACAGGTGGGATTGGTGAGAGTGGGTTAGAGCAGCCCCTCAGTAGATAGGTGAGAGTGAGATAGAGCAACCCTTAGTAGACAGGTGAGAGTGGGATAGAGCAACCCTCACCGGAAGCCGCATGCCGAAATGTGCAGCCTAATTACTCAGGGCGAGAGAGAACTACTACGACTGCCGAGTAGAATCAACAAGGATGAAGTCCCGCATTCGTGCGAAACCCAGGACCCGCTGACAGTTATAAGCATTCCTTTAGCTCGAGGAGAGAGACGGAAAACGTAGCTCATTCATTATCAGTGATCCCACTCGGTGGAGAGCGAGAGAGAACTATATTTGAGACAGCAATTGTGTAATATCTTCGAACAGAATTGCTATCACGCGGTTCGGCCTGATATTATTCATGTGGAAATTACTCCAAATTAAACACTGTCTACGCTAGCACCAACCAACAACTCAAGACACCCCAAATTTTCTTCACGAAGCATGTAAAGCGGAGTTGAAAAATTACTGTCTGAGTCTCATCAAGAATCTTGAGGGCCGAACATCTTTTAAAACTTGAAGTAGTCATAAAATGGGTGAGAGAGGAAAAGTTCCCATTATACGGATAGATCTCCAATTTCAACACTTTCTCAAATTTGAAATTATTGACCGAAGCGAAGCTGAGGTCTTAGTTTCGACTCAATCGGCTTTCGTCTGTGTGTTTGTTTGTTTGTACCGCAGTTACAGTCGCAGTTATTGTCTGATTTGGATGAAATTTGATATGAAAGTTCTTTGAAACAAGGCGCAGAAACGTATGTGTAACGATTTTTGATAAAACCTCTAGTTTTTTTGTAATACTTAAAAAACCGCGAACTAACCTCAATCCAGAATGGATGTGTCTTTGAAGGTACAGCAATTCATCCCCATACTTTTTCGCTTCCATTGTTACGAGCATATGGTGGTCGAGTCGATTAGACCGTGGTCTGTCACACTGGGTGTGACCCAGGTTCAATTCTCGTTCCTGTCAGATTCTTTTTTTGCAGATAATACTAATATTGTTTTATCTTATTCTAATAATATATCATTGTAAACTAAATTATTATGATTGGATAGAATAATTGAATTGAATCATCTTATTATTATTATTTAATTGATTCAACAAATTAATTGGATAAATTATTTAAAAAAATCTTTATTGTATTAGAGTCCAATACTGCAGTTGTAGAGAAAAAATTGTGTGTAGACTAAAGGTAATTTTTTAATGGAGAAAATAATAGATGACAATCATGGCTAAATCTTCACAATATACTGAACTTACTGTACTGGCCCTTCTCATTAGATTGAAAGTTGTATTCATGAGCGAGGTCTACTGTTCGCAGAGCTACTAGTGTAAACCCCTTATATTCTGAAATGATGAAGAAATTGGTTGATAACTTTGAAAATGTTCTTATAGAGAGCTACAACAGTCAGTAAATAATGATGAATATTCTAAGAATAGTAAAATGTAATAAAATAAAGCTTTCCTAGCTAACTCATTGAAGGTAGCAAACAAATATTGTCAAAATTACTATTTGATAATTCAATAATTATTGTATTCTGTACAATGCCAAACACCACTGAATGAATAGACTGATGAGAATATAAACGTTTTTGAAAGTGTATTGTCATTCTTACATAACATTGGTAGTTAATGTTCCCTGGGAACAAGGAATTAATCATATCACCTATAAAGTGAATGATATGAAGAGAGGACAGTAAGCATACATTATATGATATGTAGAATATTCATTTTTGAAGACTAATTTTCAAAGCTGCTGGTGAATATTTAGGAAATTGTCAGTTGACATTTTATATGTTTACAAAGCTACACTATATTTTATTTATTGATGTTGAGTTGGAAAGCATCTTCGCTGTTTTTGAACGATTCGAATCGAGGGAATTCTCAAAGTCAGACACTTGGACGATCCACAGAAACTTGACTAAATTTATAAGCCTGGCGCTTATATTATTATTGAGTGGCAGCAGTCAGTAGTGGGATAGAAGCGTATATTCACTGCACAAGGTCTTGGCCGTTTATTATCATCAAGGCTTCCCCATGTTCCGCTTCTATTTCTCTCTGTTGTGACGATAAATTGAATTTGCATTCCAGATAATAACAAGCATCATGAAAATTTATATGTTACGCTCCACTAGAGGTGATATGAAAACTAGCAAATTCAAAATTCATGTACAGTAGGCTAGTAACTTGATATGAAAGAATTTTGCAGCTCCAAACACATATTGATTTACATATATTTCCTGACACCATGGATAATTAATTTTTTTGTCATAGGGCTAACTTCTTAATCCAATTGAATGAAATTATATGAATCATGAAAGAACTGACCCAATAACTATAATGAAGTATAGTGAAGTATAGCCAGAAAAACATGCTCGGTCAAAATTGCATGATTTTATCTGCTAACAATTTGAACGTGATGTGTTCCATAAATGTCAACTTTGGTTGCCATATCTCATAAATTGATGGACATAATAAAATATTTCTACAGGAATTTATTTCATTTTGATAATTTGTCACAATACAAATGGGAAAAAATTAAAAGTTACACCAGTAAAATGTTCCCAAAATGGATTTGCACACCCTTAACCGACCCTTGCCAGAAAAATTAATTAAAAGAATAATATAGTTCTGTTTCTCCTTTATTATTCATCTCTTGAGGTCTATTGATGTTTCACGATCATTCGATGCAAGATCTACACACCAAAATGTATTGAAGAGAATAAAAGCTAAACGATTATAATTATTTTACTCGTTCAAGCCATTTTCATATTGAATGAAAACACATGAGAATAATTGAGTACTGCACAACTGTTGACCCAGATCTTCCATTCATTATCGTCATTATTTAAAACAGTGTTTGGACTACTCCAAATTACCCAAAATTGCTTGTCTGACAAAAATAAGCCTTTACTAATTTATAGTATTGTTTTGCTGAAAATACACTATTTGAATAACTCGCAGCGTTTGTATTCGCCTTTATTTTGTCCTTGACATTGAAATTACTCCTGGTTTTTGGAGATGAGAAATTTCGACTTGATTTCGTGAACATTCCAAACTGGAATCATTTTATCATTCAATTTTTCTTCTTTTTGGGTTAATACTGGAAGATTTTGGTTTTGTTATTGGGTTGTCAAAATTATTTTCTGATAAAATAAACTGAAATTGTTTTACGCTCCTGGAATCGATTTTGGAAATCTCATATGAAAGGATCAATTAATCTTTTATTTTATTTATATATCGTTATGGTTTCAGATCAAACATTTTGAACATTTGAAATAGGCCTACAACTTCAGATAAGAGGTGGAGGCTGGTAATGAAAAACAATGCTTATGAATTCCGGTCTTGAAATAAAATTATCTTCCAAGTAATCATTAAAAAATTGGCAATTTAATTCATCATCTGTATAGCATAATTCTATTTGATACTATGAATCTAGTATTTACTATTTATTTCTGAACTATTATGGGTTGTGTGGCAGAATGTACCTGGAGTCCTAACTCCGCCCTTAATGAAGACAATCAATTATTCTCGATTAGAATTTGAATTAGGATAAACAGTTCACCACCAATAAACCAGTATTGAAAGAAAATGTGTTTTCAGTTACGACTTTTCAGATCGTAACATGTCATTAAGCAGCAGGTGAAAATATCCTTCCATCAATTGGACAATTCAGGTTCTAATCTAATCGAATCACCACTCTCGATGGTCGTTTAGTGATCAAATACCTTCAATAATCTTAGGAAATGGGAGCACGTTTCTTTTTATTTCTCTCGACTGGAACGATTTGTTGTGTTTCAACTTCTTTCGTCTTGAAATAAAACTAATTTGACGATTATACAGAGTGCTGAAACCAGTTAGCAATCGTACACCTTGAACTTGAACCAACACCTACATGCTTGCAGCCTCTCATTTCACGTCTATTTAAAGTATCGAGTCAGTGGAATACATCTAAAATAAAACCAACAAGAATAATCCAAAATTCATGAATCTAAAGAGTTATTGTCAAAATAATTGTAAGGAAAAGACTGGTAGGTACAGGTATGTGTATTTATTCAAGATTGATAGAAACATGTATATATAAATAATGTGTGGAAGCATCTTCCAAGTCATTTACTGAAGATTCAAAGTCATAGTGCCAGTTGCACAAAAGCCAGTTAAATTTTAATCGTGATTTCATTTTGAAAAGATTTCTCAAATTGGTTCACGTGGAATTAATCACGATTAACCGGCTTTTATGCAACCAGGCCATAATCTATAGTCAGGAAAAAGTGATAAAGAGAAACTTGAAGTTCAATTGAACGTTTGAAGCAGGTTGTTTGACTTGTAACAGTAATTTAAAGTACTTCTGTACATTCCCATGAATAAATAGTTCTCTCAGAAATCATGATACTTGGAGTTGAAATGAATTTGATTAATTTATATAGTACAATTTGAATGTGCTGATGGTTTAAATCAAGTAATTTCAAGCGAGAGCAACTAATTGAAAAAATGTTTAATGATGATATAACATATTTTCCTCGGTCCATCGCGGTCCGAGAGGTCCTGAAATTGATCATTTGCGACCTAAAAACTTTGACACCAGACCTGAGCCAGCCAGGTCACTGGATACTATGAATAAAAATCTGAGTAGCCTTTTTAATTATTCCGTCACATAACAATAGTTTAATAATTGACCAAACGTAGTGAGGTCTATGTTTCAACTCGATTTGCTTGTCTGTATGTAACGCGATTACGGCCAAACGCGTTGATAGAATTCTATGAGATTTGACAGGAATATTCTTTTCAACTGCGCGTCAAAACAAGGTTTTTTGAAATTTTGCATTTTAAGGATAATATGAAAGGAAAAGGAATTCCTCCATACTCTGATATCACTATATATATATATCATCTACTTTGAAAATAGGATCAATCAGACTATAAAATTATTCATAATCAATCAGCTAACAAGTGGAATAATATTGCAAGCATTACACAGATGTCTGACCGTGTCTATTTCTATAAGGTAGGGTTTCAATATTTTTTATGATGCCTGCCCATTTTTTATGATCAGTATCAATATTCTCACATTTGAAAAACAAATTTAATAGGTGATTGAAAATAAATTAAAAAATGGTTAAATGAACTGAATAATGCCGAAGAAATTATATTAGATTCGGTTCTTGATTGAAAAAAAAAGAATTTTAAAATAGTTGAAAAATATTTTTATCAGATGGAAAGATTATCACGAAACTGGATAAATCATCATATTGGATACAAATTCAAACATGAACTGAGTTTATTAACATAAGTGAGTTTTTGATCTTGGAGGAAACAAATAACAGTTTTTAAGAGTAAATTATGATTCAACTGTGAATTTAGATTCAACTAGAACAGGTGACATCTGATACACAGGATGAGGAAACTGCGTGATGTCTACTGTTCACAGAACTACTAGCAATAATAATTTAAAAGGATACTCAGATTTATATTTTTACTCACATCAAAAGTAGCCCTAAATGAAAAAAAAGACACTGGATTTTTTCAAATATAACCCCATAAGAGTGAAAAAATTAAGGCATCAAATTGTAGAATTTCAGTACTGTTCTCATATTTAGAAAATGGATTAGGAAGGAGTGTGGAGACTATGTCTTTGTAAAGTTCAATTCCAGATTTATGGATTTAATCATTAAATGACCAAATCCATAAATTTTATCCAGATATTGAAATCATGCTTTCAAAAATAACTTATCTCTTGTGCATGACATAGAACTATGTGGTCTCATTTCCATTAATGACTAATAACTGCTTTCAGCTTATTTTTTGTAAACAATCGAAGACGATAGCGATAATGAGTAATTATGACTAAGCTATGATATAATAGGTCTACAGGTGATTTGTTAACAAAGAACAATAAACTAGGATTCGGAAAGTGGGTCAAGTTTAGTGGAACAAAAAGCTTGATGGTTTCGGGAAATCACAGAGAGATTTCTCGAGATGACGTATCACGCTATTACGAAACCGTCATCAATCACACTACACCATTGTGTGCACCAAGTCACCAAGTTAGGGCTTTTTTATCGTATAGTGCACTGAAACTCAATCTTTTAAATTTCGTAGTTTGTCTACCCCAGATATTCCACAAAGAAGGCAATTCCATAAATGTTGTTTGCTGGTGGCTATGTTTTAGTGAAAAACATACGCGAACACGGAAGTAGATGCTATGAATGTATAAAAGCAAACAAATGATTAATTGTTTAATGATTAATCCCTATTCTTGGATTATTTTCCTGATATTTTAGTACTAAATATATGTCAAAATAATATTAAACATAATATTAAATGAGATAGATTTTAATGACTGTTTATACTGATGATATTTTTTATTCAATTTAATTTTCACTGATGATATCGTGGAAATTGTGATTTCGGATTGTGTGGTACGCAATCTTTCATATTCACTAGTGGACTAAAGTTTAAGAAATGTCGAATATGATGCTTACTTCTATGTTGAAGAAAAAACCAATTTATTAATCTATTTATTCAACTGGAAAGTTGATAAATTAACTATGCATCTTCATGGATTTCACAAATTTTGAAACATGTTCATGATTTATTTAACATTAATGAGTCATAATGGAGAGTTTTAAGGACTTGTGTGGGAACTAGGAGTAAAATTGGAATTATAAACTATCTGGAAACTATTCGAACTAACATCATTGTGATGTTTGGACCATTTATAATTTATATTCATATTCTATCATTGCTCATCCCAAAACACCAATACTAGTAGTTCAGAGAACAGTAGAATTCGCTACACTCACTAAAATCACTATTGACACACGCCCGCCTATTCACACACAAACACACATACAAATTGGATTTAGAGTATAATGATATATATGCGATAGGATCGGTGGTGGACGCTGAGAAATAGAACCTCTTTATATTTCTGAGCTAGGATGCACGGTTAAAGAGATAAAAAATCTGAAACTTGAAATGTTGATCTTGAGGGGGGGGGGAATGATTGTTTTAAAATTTAAAAATTAAAGATGGAATTAAATAGAGAATGCATTTATTCAAATGCTAATTAATATATAATTATTATTTAACGAAAATCCTAAATAAAGAAGAAGATGAAGATATAGAAGGTGATTTGCAGCATTTATTTAGGATTTTCGTTAAATAATAATTAAAAATTAAAAATTTTCAACATGTAATGTATGAAATAAGACCGCCTTCGAGCTCTGGAAAATGAATGTTTCCTGCACTTTTGAGCTAGGATGCACGGCTAAAGAAATAAGAAATCTGAAACTTGAAATTTGGGACTTTGGAGGGGGAATTATCGAATTCTAAATTTATAGAATTTTGAACATGTGATTTATGAAATAAGACCACCTTGGAGCACTGAAGAATAAAGGTCCTCCACACTTTTGAGCTCGGAAGCACGGTTGAAAAGATAAAAAATCTGAAACTTGAATTGGGACTTTGAACAAAATCGAAATTCCGAAAATTTCCAACATGTGAAACATGAAATAATACCGCTTTGAAGAGCTGAGAAGAATGAGCCTAATTTGAACCTGATCTGATGAAGTATTGAAAAGTTGATTTTTAGGGTAAATTTACCGAATAAAGGGCCAACATCTGGAAACGGGAATGAATTTCAAAATTTTGAATACATACGTTTCTGCGCCTTGTTTCAAAGTAGCCTACTTGTATACCAAATTTTATCCAAATCAGACCATAACTGAGACTGTAACTGCGGTACAAACAAACAAACAGACAAACGCCGATTGACTTGAAACATATAATTCGCTTCGCTCATTCAATTATTACGTACAACAGACTCACTCACATCAATGACCTATTACTTATTCTTTGATATTGGGGGAGAATCATGAATCTACTCATCAAAATTATTATTCAATAATTGATTGGTAGATGGGATGAAATTGACATTGTTCTTTCACATACAGCAGGTTCAGCATTACACGATTTCCAAATTGACTTTGAATTGACAATTAACTTTAAATTAAAACAATTGTTATAAATCACAGATGCTTCGCTCGCTCTAGAAATGAATTGCGTTATTTATTTAAGGGTATTGTGATGTACAATCATATTTTGAAGAAAACTGTTCAAACACAAATCTGCCATCTTAACTAGCTTCAAACCAAAATTGTTGGAAACTGACTCAGATGTGCTCCCACAATGTGCTCACTAATGATGAACATTAAAAACCTATGTAGCTTTTTGGATGTATAAAGGAATGTTGATCGGAGAGAATGGGACATACAAAAATCTTTTCTAATGCGCATGACCAGACGAAATAGAACTTTAGAGAATAGATCCCGATGATATCAGCCTAAAGGTCTTCCCTTAATGTGATAACGATTTAGAAGTAGGCTATTTTAATGTTGAGGATGAGGAGAGATGAGCGGAAAATGTGGTGATGGAGTAAGACGAAGATGTAGAAGGTGATGCTGGTGGAAGAATGAGAGAGAATGATCTGCTTTTGAATCAGAATGGAGTAGGAAAGGAGAATAATTGAAAAACAAAATTTATGTCACAAATTGAATTTGATGACACCAGTAGGCCTACGCACATATTACTGATATTTACGTTCATTACTAATACTATAATTCTATTTACTATTGTAAATTATTTGCTCTCATGACATAATAATACGGCAGTCTTGTCACAATCAATCAAATTTGTTTATTGTTTGCAATATGTTGTCGGGGAAGAGCACAAGAATGAGGTCTGGATGTTGGCACATTAAATGACGAGGATCTGTCATTCTGCCTCAGTTTCATGATAAAATGAGTTTGGCTCACACAAAATCTTATTCAGAGAAGCAAAATTATACAAAGTGGGAGAAAAAATTAGTTATGGAGAGAAATAGAAAGTTATTACGGAAAGCAAAATAATAAAACTTGAAAAAAAACGTTACATTTCAAATAAATAAGTTGAATATGATCTATTAAAAACTACAAATTCCATGATTATACAGTTCAGAAATCTACATTCCTATCAATTAAAAGATTACAACTTCACGGAGTCACGAATTTCTGTAATTTCCTTTCCAGGATTTATTCACAATCAAACCAATCAAACTCTATAAATATGATATTGAGAGAATTCTCCGGTTACAGAGCTTTCCTGTTCCTTTTTCTATCGAATCTTCTCCTTTTTTCATGTCAGGCTTTCTTCTTCACCTTCTTCTTTCCTCTCATCTTCAAATCTCCTAACAATACGACAACTAACTGAGGTGATAATATTCTGAAAAAATAATGAAGATATTTATTGTTAAGAAAATCTTTATGTTCATATCATAACTCCACAATTAAAGGTGGAAAATGAAACGGCCTTTTCAAGATTCCTGTTCATATAAACCGTTTTCAAGTCATCAAAATTGTCACCGAAAAAAATGTAAAAGGAAAGATATAAGTTTTTATCGTCTGGTCTGGCATGAGATTGATATTCCAACTTTTTCTTCACACTAACTGCTTGAGCGATACTCTACAGCCCGTGAAACCGTTTGTTTTCCTGAATCAAGCATACGGGCGACACATAAAGCTTGTAACTACATAAAAAAATATTATTGTTTCTGTAGCCTTCGTTAAAAATGATAATAAAAAACTTTTTGAAAGCAAACTCAACATAAAAATGCGCGACCAAGCGATTCTATAAGTCTGAGGTCATTGTGATAGTATAATAAAAGCAAAATAATGTACTTTTTTATGAAAGAGAAATAGACAAAACATCATAATAACCACTGGTGCTTTCAACTTGAAGCAACGAACTGCGGGACAGGTGGCTTGTCCGCTCAATGTTTACAAACTAATTTCTTCTGTCACATCACACTGGTGTGGTGAGGGTGAAGTGAAAAATGAGACAATATTTTTGACAGTGGTCATGTTTTTACCACATTCAACATCAATCCAATTAGCTGCCTGAATTTGTATTGCAATTGGAATCAGCCTCAACATTCTGAACTCTATACTATGGTAAAAATATCAACCTTAAAATTCTGAACTCCATACAACGGTGAAAATATCAAATAGACTACTTCAAGAGGCAATACATTAGCTCATCTTCCAATACATCATTTCATCATTGTTTTTTGTTTATTTTTTTTGCATCATTGGACTATTTTTATCAAAATTAGGGAGAGGAGCAGTTTTGGGTTTATCCTGTTGATTCTCTCCCAATCATTAATTTGATGTTGTGATTAAGGAATGTAATAAATGTAATAAATGCAATGTAATAAATGTAATGTAATAAATGTAATACCAATTGATTTCGCGGAGAACTTTTCTGTTCATTCCAAAACGGGTAATTGCTATTATTCTACCCAATTCATTCAATTTGAGAGAATTGAGCAGCAATTGATCTGACTGGCTTGATTTAAATTGTTCACATGCTTTGGAATCTGAATCTGACAAATGTGGAATTTCATTTGCTCATTTCAGGTTCCAGGGCCCGTATTTGAAGGCAGGGCCGAATTTAGAACTCGACACTCTCAGGTCCAATAATTTTTTTCCACACCGACTATAGTTAGAGTTACTGTCCTAAAACTTGCTACTATTGCAGTTTGAACTCATAAACTGCTACTTCATATATTACTTTATATGGGTGTCACTCATGCAATACCTCAATAATTTTGCGTGAATCAGTTGATCAGGAGAATATCAGATGACTGTGTGAAATTTCAGTTTGTCTGGTACAGTTTGTTGGTCTGTAATATACAGTTACTATATTACTAGTAATTTATTGAATTTGTATGATAGGATTCATATGGTGGAATTATCTTAAAATTTTAAAAGCCAAAAAATAACCTCAAATAGCTCTCCTTCCACTTTTCAAACCTAATTAAACAATATCTTTCAGGTTCATCTTTATGACTAGACTCTCTGTATATCAGTCTGCAACGTTCCACTGTCTTGTTCTAGTTGGTCTGGAATCTCGCAGACCTGAGACACTCTCGTTAATATGAACTGTTGTCAATAATGCCCACTGTACTGGTGTACTGTGACTGGGGTAAAGCTGTATGAAATTCTCGTTTCCATGATTTTTAATATTGACCATAATATTTTAATGATAAACAACATACTGGGGTTGGTGTCACGTTCAACGTGCTATCAGAAACTGGACTACTGAATTTTGGATCAGAGGCAATGAATGAGAAATAATATTATCCTTATATCTGAGCCTTTGAAACATCCTGAATATTTTGAACGCTATCACTGGGTATCTTTTTTGGATGAGACACACGAGAGGCTAAAATTCGGGAGTTATTTGTCGATTGAAACGAGTAGACTATTTTTTAGCAATACCTTTTGTCAAGCATATAACGTTACATTGAGAGAGTGATAGCGGCAACCGTATCACTGAAAATGGACCTGGGAAACCAATACGATTGGTTTGAAGTTGATATCGCTCTGAAAACATTGATTCATTCTCATGTGAGAGCTATGTAATGAATATCTCCATCAATTTCGAATATACACCCTCTTCACTTTTATATCAATGAAATCCTTTTGGAAAAATTTCAAACAAGAGAGATTTTGATTATTGGTTTTGAATGCTACACATTAAAAAAACTCACTAATCGACAAACGAAGGCTTGTGCGTGTGTAATTTGTTGGAATCATATGAGATGAATGGTTCACCGTTGTAAATGAGCTACCAATCACCGGGATCTGATATTGAAGCTTGTGATATTGAAGCTGGTCTCAAACAGTCACCATTTCAACGGAGGTACCTAGGAAACGACAGTCATAGCGATTAGATATGAATCTTACAGTTGTGTCAATCATTTCACCTAGCTTCAAAGCAAATCGTTCTGACCCACTCTCTCAATTGCTGGATATTGCAGGGAGAAGCATTAATACCATAATTTTTTTACCCGGTGAAAATGATATTTCCTTAGAATATTTTGAATAAATTATTAGTTCCATACATGGAATTATATTGATTTATCCAACTTAGAAAAATCACTCTCAATCATGCAGTTCAACTGCTGCTCTAAGTAGTCAATCAAAAATCACTGAGTCACAGTTTAACTCATGTAAAGTTCACTCATGATTTTTCAGTCATCTTTCATCTACTGAAATAAAAAACTGATTCCATAATAGTCTATCCATGAACACATAATCATAAGCATCGCACGAAGTTCTCCATGAATTCATCGGAAGCGAATAATTTTTCAAAATAAACAGTTTCAATTCTTTCTATCTATTCCAAGTTCAAAGTTATTTGAATGTCAATAGATTGAAAAATAATATTGCTTTTTGAAGACATTGCTTTAAAAGAGCACTTAACATTATTTTCAATTCACAATGGATCTGATTCATTGACAGAAAATTCTTGTATTGGTCTGGCTCAATAGATAGCTGTTTCAAATTTTTTTTCATACCTTTATGTTATGGGTACTTTTTCCCACAATAATTCTCCTTCCTTTGAGTGCTGATTATTGTGAATCGAATTCTAACGACTAATTCTATTTCACAATCATTACTGCAGAGCACATCCGTAGTGCAACTATTCAGATCCAATTTTGCTCAACTGTACATCTCACTTATTGGCGTTTGAATGGGATTTTTTATAGGGATGCTGTTGGATGTTGGAGGTCGTTGCGGCTGAAAGACTCCATGGGGAGCAGCGACAGTGACAGCGAGCCGAGCCGAGCATATGCGCCGCACACAACCAACTAATTTTTTATTCCAATCGAAGGCAAGCTGTTCTTCCGCCAGATGTTAGATTGTAAGGCTTCAGTCTCCATTCAAAGTCTGAGAAAACATCTCAAGCTTTCCTTGTAGCGCAGATGAAAGAATCTTCCACATTGTAAACACCACTATTTCAACTCCAAATAGTTACATAATTATACGTGAATGTTTCGTCAAGTAGATGCTCCAATCCTCCAATTATAAATAGAATCATGATAGTGAAAATAATGAGATACTAAATACAGTGATACAGTGTTATTTAGTCATTCTAAATTCAGTCGGAATACATTTATTAAATAATTGTAAATAGTTGGTCTTGTCTTCCTACAAAATTGCTATCTAATCTTTTAAAATTCACAAGTAAAATCACAAATTATTCTCATTAATGTTCATATTTTCGGGATTCCAAGGATCAAGAATTTTGTTTCAATAATGAGTGTACAATAAGAAAATATATAAAATTACGTTTAGAACAGTGGAAGTGCAATGATAAAGAGGTCTTACATTTCGAATACAATTATACATAATTGTAGTAAAATCACTTCACTTATATGGGATACTTTTGGTCAAATTATTAAAAACAATATAAAACCTTGTAGTACCTTTTATTAAAAGCTTTAAAATATTTTATTGAACTTTATATGTTATAGACTAGTTTCGACCATACGGTCGTTAAAATATTTTAAAGTTTTTGATAAAAGGTACTACAAGTTTTTATATTGTTAATAAAAATAATTACTTATCAATTTAATTATTAAACTTTAGAAAATAACTATTATTATTAAAATAATAATTACTATAATTATTTTTAATAATAAAACAAGGACTATACAAGGAGTTTAATAAACCGGCTTGAATAGAAATCTGCAAAGAACATTTTGTCAAAGTTTCAGCAAATAAAAAATATTTTCCCATTCTTATCCTCCACGGTCCAGCCAGTAGTGAACCAGTTTCTAATGATACTAAAGTTCAAGTTCTCTGCGAACGTTCAACACTGCAATTCATGTTCTGAAGGATAACTGCTTCAACATTTTGAATACTTGCTGAGAATTTTTATTTTGCTGATATAATATGATAAGCTTTAAGCCGAATTTAGGATGACTTAATTCAAACTCCTGTACCACGAAAACTATTCCCATTTTAATCGTGTGATTCATATCAGTAAGTTGTAATAGATGTATGAGAAAATATTTTATGACATGAGAATACTGTACTCAACATTACCGTTAACAGAAAGTGTGAGAGTGAGTAGCTGTTTGAAAGGAGGGATGTCAATGCAGTGTACTATTCACGACAATATTGTTTCCATTGATAATAGCACGGTGTCAAGATGAGTTGCAGTTGCACACATTGATGTCATAGTAAATTGGGAATGGTGCTGCCCTCCCCTGCTCGGTCCCTTCACTATCTCGTCATTTTTTACCTCATCGTGGGTTTTAATAGGGATTTTTTCCATTCGGCCTACCGGTTATTCAGCTCCCACTTTCCTAGCAATCAATTTGTGTCGCTCTCCTTAAATCGTTGTCATGTCTTCTTCCTCCCCTCGTCTCTCTCAACGCACACACGAATAAGTTTTTTCAACTTCTCTCAATAGCACTCTTCTACCCTCTTACAGCCTATTTGTGTCCAGCTCGGCTATCATAACATTCTCAGCACAAACTGAGCATCCCCTCCGCTATTCAATCGACCCCAAACTTGAATTGCGGAGAATGTGGCATTTTTGATGAATGACAACCGTGAAAAGTATAGTTTTTCAAATCTACATGGAGATGATCTTCAATAGGGTAATATTGGGGCGAAGACATCTTGCTGTAGTCCTTTTAATTTTACATTCTGGGCTGTATTTCTTAAGATGTGATCCAACAAGGTATTTTAGCGTGTTCACGACTCATCTATCACATTCTCAATCACGTTTATTTATAGAGTACATAATTCTAATCGAATCACTATGTTTGTTTTTTTTTTTTGTTTCAGACCAACTTATTTTGAGAGTTATTCCACGGAAATCAAGAAATATGATGAAGGCTCCATTACACTATAGACGAGACTTGGATAATGTGGTGAATTAGTAAAAAATTGCATGAGTCTTGTGGGTAAACGCCAGTTTCCTGTGTCATAATGACTAATAAATCTTCATAAATCCGGTTACTGCTGATATAAATCACTGAAAAAAAGCTACTCCAAAAGATAATCTGATTGGTATAAACTAATTGTTCGATAAATTTATAAATTCTTGGATTAGTTGATTTTTATTTTATGGAAATCTCTTTGGTTTAGATACCCAGCACCAATGAAGTTGATTGAAACAGAGTAATGGAGGATTATGTGGGAATATCGATAATATTGTTGGCATAAAATTAATCATACACAGCTCCCACTTTTAAGTATATGAACTATTATTTCTATGGTTTCTAGCTTTCTACAGCCCCGCACACACACATCGATTTTTGTTCGTACGGTATATTGCCGTCCTTATAAATTCTATCAGATTAAGCAGATGATTCCAAACAGATGATGTTTGTCAAGTTCTGTTCAATCAGATAGAATTCATAAGGGAGGCAAAATATCGTACGAACAAAAATCGATGTGTGTGTGCGGAGCTTACCTTTCTTATTTCAATTTTGTGCATTTTTGTCTATTCCACTAAGAGTTTCAAGAGAAACCAGCATTTAATAAAAACGTTGATTGGAACAGAGTTATGGGAGATCATGTAGAAAAATCAATAATATTGTTGGCATAAAATGGATTATACGATTCATTGCTATCTATAACAGCTCCAACGGTTCCATTTTCTTTGTATGTTTAGGAGTGAAAAATTAACACGTTCAATATTTCAATCGACTTCAGTCGAGATTCATTGAATGGAACCAATGGTCCACTTTCTTGAGAAAATAGCGAAAAGTTGTTATGAGAAGAGATGAGTATAATCAGTCATGATCTCGTGATGAGCCATGAGCCATCGTGATCCATGTCTATTCAAGCCTGACTGCACCTCCTAAATTTCCCAAGAAAGACTGGAAATAAACAGCTCATATGCTGGTAATCGTCAAGATAATAATTCATAGCATTGCGATTATACTTGTCAGAACCGATACTGGAGGTCCCTGAAATTGTCTTCATTCAGATTGTCGAAATTGCTATTCTGAATGTGCGCTCGATTTAACCAACCCGTTCTTCTTCGATTTAAGACTGCTGTGATTGGTAAGGTCAGCTCAAATTCAACAAATCATCATCCGAAGCGCAGCCAACTCGATCCTTTTCTTGAAATTCGTGGTAATTTGAAATCTGCCATCCATCACATGATATCAGGGTAATCCACATTGACTGCAACGTGCAGTACATCTTATCTAGGCCATAGATTACTCCCAGAGTTATCTATTCTTTGGGAACATGCCTTACAACCGGTCTTCATCGAAATAGCTACGTACTAGCATCAAGCTCAGAATACTATTTATTTCTAAATAGCTTGTGACAAGTTGTGCTTGAGAAGTTGATTAAATGAGCTACTTAATTTCAAAAAAACAAACAGCAACTCTGTTATTTTCCAATTTTTCTATTTCTTGTTATTTATCAGTATTTTCTAGAAATGCAGGTAATTTACTTCGAAGGTAGTAATATTCGGGTGATATTCGGAGACACTCCATTTTAGAACATGAATAACAAAATATTCTACTGAAGAGGCTATAGTGAGTCAATTCTATTATAAAAATTGAACAATCTATGAATTTTTATTATCATAGCACCCAAGATTATCGAAATCAGGATTCAGATTGCAGAGGGAGGCTTGGCCTCCAGTGGTTTAATAGGGGTAACCCACCAGAAATTATTGAAGTTTCTGTCCAACGGATAGGACACTCTACGGTATTTTCCTAGTCCAAATACAATTTCATCAATTTCTTCCACAATCGATATTGAAATATTTTATATTTTTGATCTTGTTATCCGATTTCCACTTATATGTGAATAATCATGACTAAGATCCAATTCATCTCCATAGCGAATAGATTTTAAGTATTTTGAATTATTTCTCTTTCAAACAGGTAGTATCGCCTGTTCCGACTCACATTCAGCTTATTGTGAAAATATGTATATGAATTTATTAATTTCAATATTATGAATGTGATTCAGTAATATTGATACCTTGAATTATTTTCAATTATTCCATCACATATTTATCTGCACAATTCCTCAATTATTTTGTATGAAGTCTAGCCTATATCATCAACCTTATATTGTTCACTTTGAAGTCTTCTGTTATTGTCTGGTATTCTGTCAACATCCCAAGATTGATTCAGGGAGACGTATTTTTGCATTCTCGGACTCGATACCGACATTCTATGACCATGTTCCAATTTATTGTATTGAAAGAAGACTCTCCACTCTCAGTCGTCCCCAGTGATGTATTGTGAGGGAAGCCCTTTGGCGCTCAATCATATTGCACATTGAATTACGGCATTGAGCGGCCATCATAGCCAGTCAGCCCAGGGCCGAAGCCATCCTATCCAGAAAGCAGCAGCTGACATTTAGCAATTACGAAGCCCGACGCATCACATGAATGCTCGCGTCAGGTGAGGAGTGGCCTATCTAAATTTATAATGCCATCTCTTCTCACCATCATCACTGTGGATCACTCCCTCTCCTTCTCTCACCCACTGACTCAAAACTATTTACTTGTAGCGACCTTCATACTGTAATGAGAAGTCCTGTTTGTAAACGGGCATCATTCCAGTCTGAATGGAATAGGGTTGGTTAGGTTAGAAAAGAGTCAGTGAAGCATGAGACCCTCTCCAAGATCTATCAAGGGGTTGCAGCGCTCATCCCCTACCCCCACCACCATTCCACGGGTCCTTATTCACTCACAGACTCAATTGAATGTTTTATTAAGTTGCGAGTTACGTTTCTTTGAAATTGATGAATGGAGAAATTCACTTCTACGTTGATTCTCGAGATGTACCATTCAGAGTTTCTATTCATGTAATCGAGTAAACACTGAACACGCCTCTCAACGGCTTTGGAATCTTCAAAACTCAATCCAGCATTTGATAGAGAGTTGACTCATGCAGTGATGAACAATAAGTTCGAAAGAGAGAAAAAATAATTATTATAGAAAACATAATGGCAAGGAAAGATTCTCAGTGAAGGATGAAGGGGTGATGATTGAAATGCGTTCGATTGATAATTCAATGTATTGCTGGGAAATGCTCTTCTTAAACACGATAATGAACAATCTAATCTGATGTTGGACTCTTATGATGTCATTCCACAGTGAGAGCTTTTCTCTCTCAGTCCATATCCAAATTATTAATTCTCCCTTTTTTACTTCATATTTTCAATTTACGTATGATGTAAATACATGAGTGTTGTTCTAATTATACAGGATGAGCCATATGTATGGGAACCCTTCAATAAGTTGAAAACTGTTGTAGATATAATACTGTAACTTTCAGGATAAGCTATTAGTCGAATACTCCACATTTTGACGTACATCTGAATTTCAACCTCAACCCCCCATAAGGAGGTGACTTAGGGGTTGTAATTCGAATATTTCAAATGTAAACACCCATAGTGTGGTACATCATTTTAAAAACCTTTTTAGAACAAGAAAGATGGCATCGATAAAAATGCTTCATGATATCTGTATCCAAAATCACGGCTGATTGAAGTTTTAGTTTCCAAAGAAATGAGGGGTTGTAACTCAAATATTTCAAATGTAAACACCCATTGTGTGGTACATAATTTTGAAGACTTTTCCAAAACAATAAGGATGACATCTATAAAATATTCTATGATACTTGTATCCATAATAGCGGCTGATTGAAGTTTTAGTTTTCAAAGAAATGAGGGTTGTAACTCAAATATTTCAAATGTAAACACCCATTGTGTGGTACATAATTTTGAAGACTTTTCCAAAACAATAAGGATGACATCTATAAAATATTCTATGATACTTGAATCCATAATGGCGGCTGATTGAAGTTTCAAGTAAAAACTAAATTTATTCATTTTTGAGACGAGTGTATTAATTCATAAAATCGACTTGTTTAAAACATGAAAAACTAGAATGAAATTAATTTTTTCAAACAAAAAAAATTGATTCCGGCCAGGATCGAACTGGCGACCTTCTGCGTGTAAAGCAGATGTGATAACCACTACACCACGGAACCTTCTTACTTGGCATCTTATCAAACTTATCACATTTGAAGATTGCATTGCGTCCTTTCATTATTTTTTTTGAATAGATGTCCTATTCCTGATCTCCTTACTCTATGATAGGCCTTATGATGTTAATGTCGTGAATTATGTTTGGTACTTCAGAATCTGTAATTCTGATGGCTAAGTATGTCCACTAACAGGACAAGTATGTTGATTACGTGTGTACACACATTCTTCTCGTCATGCATGTTGTATTATTAGCGAAAGGCTTCGAACAAAAAACAGCTGTTCGTCAGCAGCTACTAACATGAAATAAACAATCAGCAACAATACATAAACCAGTGGAAAATTACAAATTATAATGATACAAAAATCTTCCAACCTCAATAATAGAGCGCATATAAAAATTAAACAACAAAATATCAAAGATACTAAGGTTAGATATCTAACCTCAAAAACGTTTGTTCAAAGACTTTAACTGATGACACATGTTTGCCGAGCATGTATGTTGCTGCTCAACGCTCAATAATACATCATTTTGTCCTATCGTTAGTGGCCACGCTAAGGGTAAAATAGAAAATCCTGAGAATCAAATTTAAATTCATTTATTTTTTATTTATTCCACACTCATAAATACATATACGTACATGAATCAAACAAAGCTCAACATGACAATACAATCCAACCAAAGTGTAATAATAATAAACGGTAAGTGAAAAAACCACTGGCATAAGATGACTCTTGTTCGCCAGTGGGAGAATCGAGTGATACTTAATTGTAGTTTGATAGTGTTTGAAGTTTGCAGTTGTGTTTTTGTAGTATTAGTAGTGTTTGTACTTTGAAATTTTTATAGTGTGTTATCTAATCACAAACGTGTTAATTGATTGCCATATCAACGGGAACTCTGCTCAGCACGTACAAAACTACTATTCAATAATTATTATCATTTTCCTCGTCGTTGAAGGGAAAATAGAGAACTGATTTATTGATTTATACAATAAGTACATCATGAATAAATAATTTAATAGATTGCTAGTTTCTGCAAAACTTTAGGTCTCTTTTTTTATGAGAAAACATCGATGTTGTAATGCAAATGAAACAAAGTATTCACAATTCCTATACCACTATGACCCACATTCCCTCATGTTCTTAGACTGCTCATAGGCTAATAACATGCTTTTGAAATTATTGGACATTTCACTTAAATTGAAAATTATTGAAATAAAGCCTAACACTTGATAAGTGATTCTTGCGAAATTGCATGGTGGTCCGGTCGGCGAAATACGGTGGCAACATCATGTCAAGGACAGCTGTTAGTGTGGACAATTGAGTGATGGAACTTCAGTAACAATGATGAAGCTGGTGGCTTAACCAGACGCAACTTGCTCTCCTGCTGATATGTGTATGATTTGAATAAGTATATAGTTGTTGTGATGACTGATGAAGAATGCACTGGATGAAGCGTCTACTATGACCTTAGACCAGCACAGGACGACAATGTGAGTCACTGTCACGGCTAAAGGAAGTGATATGCGGGCGCCCCGAGAGCATACCAATCCAGGGTCACGGCACTCATTTCCCGGCTCAGAAAAAATAATCTTAATCACTTGATTGATTACACAAATTACAAGATAGACGCCGTGTTTGTAAACTTCCTACTTGGTTCATGTAAATGTGTAGCGACTGGAAGGCAGTGGTCTACTGAGTTATTACTCCAGCACACGAACTGTGTCGATCAATAGGACACACGCCTGTTGGCCCAACAAACTGCACTGTCCGCCTCGCATTTCCATCCAACACTTTCCATTTCCTATGTCCTGCTACTGATAACAGATTGAGCTTTAGATGAAAATTGTCCAACTGATTGATTATTAGAATGATAAAACATGATCAACCAGAGAATGAAACAATGAGAATTTTTCATTCGCGTCCATATTTAGGGGCTCCATATTGATCCAAAGATGTTGAAATTTGGAATAGATTGATTGAGTGATTTGTAGCACATAACAGAAAGCACTTTACAGTTTTATGATACTAATATAACAGGAAACACTGTATAGATTTTAGAAATTTACATTATTATTGGAAATCTTCGATGGTTGTGCCACCCTTGTCAACCGTGTCAAAATCAATCAAATTGATTTATTGATTGATGTACGTAAGTTCACATTTTGTTCTCTTCTTTAGCCACAACAACTGGATTATGCAGCCAATAATTTTTAAACAAATAACTTGAATTTTCAATTCATTTTTTTCCAATAAATCAGTTCACATTTTACATTTTGTTCTCTTCTTTAGCCACTGCAACTGGATCATGCAGCCAATAATTTTTGAACAAATAACTTGAATTATCAATTCATTTTTTTTTCAATAAATCTTATATTTCATTGAAAGGAAATATTCTCTCTTTTCAAGTTACAACAACTGGATTATGTGAACAATGATTTCTCAACAGATAGCTCGAATTTTGAATTTGTATAGTTTTTTTTTAAATAAATATACTTTTTATTTCGAAAATATATTTTTGATTCCCCTGGAATCGTTTAACGTCACTCCTCCCGAAGAAAGACCTCCTGAATAGTCGCTGAAATAAGGTTTCATTTTTTTAAAGTGAGGATTCGAGTTCAATAAATTTTAAAAGAAGAAAAACAGAGTTTTCATTGTGGGATTTATAGAAATGGGGCTACAATGAGCACAGTATAACCTTTCCATATTTCATCTTTAGGAATTATGTAATAATCATAATTCGAAAGTTGGTTTTAATTAATTCAGAATCCTTTGTCAGGATGGATTTGGAGCAACAGTGTCTATGCTTATGGGGGAAACAATGTATAGACATAAAGCATAAGTTTTATTGCATCCTGCTGTCATTCTGAGATGAAATGTTGATGACCTGTAGAGATAGCCATCTAATTTACGTTGTTTTCTGAGATTACACTTATTTCTGATGTGAAACGCGTGATATTGTGATGATATTCCGGTGGCATTAATTATTAGGCACGATGCTAACAAGGGGATTTTACGACGTTTTACCGCTATTCCATTTGAATGCACATTAATATTTGTGGAGCGAAGAGACGCTTTCTCAAAAGGTGAGCGCACTCCCAGTTTTTGTATTTGTGCGAGTCGCAAACGGATTAAAGTGGATTTCACAATGAGATAATTAGTAGCTTTGCTTTAATGAAATAATTGCTGGTAGTAAGGTGAAATGATCGATTCATAAAAATGTCGAAATGGACGTTTCGAAACAATATCTCAAGGATTTATGAACGTAAACAGAATAAGGGGAGTCAAGCGCCCATCAGTTTTCCGTTAATTTTCGAGTTGCTACAAACGTGGTTTGATTCAAATGGCCCTGATAACTTTAAGAGCGAGCGAAATTATAAAATATAGCTCTCCAGTATCTAGAGCTAGACTCATCTATTGTCTTTGGAAACAAAATAAAAAATAATGAGGTAGATTCAACGCATTCAAATCCAAGACTATCATTCAGAGCATGAAATATTAATCTTATGAATATTTTATACAGAATGCTAATTTTCCAACTCTTTCAGTAGCAACAATACTAATTAATGTTGCTAATTGACGTGGAAATCAAGCCACTTCATTCTTACAGAAATTTGGAAATGTTATTACCTTTTGTGATTCCAGAAAGATATTAATCTTATTACAGTTAGCGGGTTGAATTCCATATTTTCTCTGAATAAGCCTCATTTCATGGGGATTGCCACGATGATTATTGATTATTCAGAGAGCTTGTTCAGCTACTTGTTACAATAAAATTATTGAGATTTGTAGTTTACAGTATTGTGGCAATATTTAACTTAGTTGAATATTAAAAAAGTATATTCTCCAGTGAAACTATTCTTGTTTTTTATGATTGATACAGTAATATTGATTCAAGTATTGGGATAGAGTGGGAACAAAAATGAAAACATGTGGATATCTACCAAATCTTGATTCCAATTTTTGTGTGGTCTGTATTAGCAGTCATAATGGTGTACAATCAATGAGATTAGATATATGAATAGCGCACCGTGGTATCGTTGTGTGTATGTGTGTGTATGTGTGATCGCTTGAAGCCAGCTCCATCGACAACCAGTTATGAGATCGAATAATACAATCAATGTATCAATGTGTACGATTGTAACCCCAAATCACATACAACGATTGACATCAATGACATTAGGCATTACACCTATATTATCCAGGTTCATTTATCCCTCATCATCATTATCTAAAAAATAAAAAATGTTAAAACCTAGAACTTTTATCAATTTTCATTTATGTAAGTAATCTTCTATATGGAATGAGAAGAAGTGGAAAAAGTTTGAAATTAATAAGGAAAAGATTTGGAGAAACTGAAAAAAGGTAGACTATATTCATCACCTATAGAATAAAATATATGAATGAATATGAGAGATGTTGAGTGCTCCACTCATTTCATAGGCTTTCCGTTGAGTTCAATGCCAGATGATGAACTTGAATGAGAAAGGCTCCTGTACGTGTGAGTTCATCCATTTTCTTCTTATCCAGAATCCTCTATTGTGGGGAATCGTTTTTGCGCCCTCATCACCATATCCGATCAGAGGTGTCCTTTTGATAGCGAGAGCGAACTGCTGTTCATGCTTTACGCAACGATTTGTCCAGCAAGATGTTTTTCAATGCGCTTTCAATAGGAAAGAATGAGTAAACAGAGGGAATGAATAGGGATTTGCGCGTGTATTGAAAGTAGGGTTCGGGAGAGGGTTAGCCGAGAGAACTTGGTCGACACATTCAGAGCTTGGCAAAGTTTTCGCTATCATCGGCTCCATTTATCTTGGTCGCAATATGACAGTGCTGGTTGCAACGCAACGCCTCTCGACCCTCAACCAGGTCCTGTTCATAATATCGCGAACCAGCTGCGATCAGCTTTTCAGTAAACACAGTCTCCTCACCAACTTCCAGTTTCGGTTCACAAATCTTTTGAAATTCTCGCAAGCAGGCGATTTAAACTGTCCCTTTTGAGCCGCTCTGTGGCAAGCTATGTTCTCGTCATCAGAATAAGCTGTGCTCAGAATTGGGTAGATAAACATCAAATGAGTCCCGTCAAAGTGTTTTCATAAGACACCAGTTTCAGATCCTTTGATTAAGATTTTATTATTTATTTCACACTTCTCTTTACAACGCAGTTGCCTCTCATCTCTTGTTTCGTAAGTCAGTCTTTTGATCTGATTGCCACAACTTGTTTTCGGGTTGAAATATCATCGTATGCCTACTGAACACTTGTGTTGATGTTGATACAAATTTGTTAATACATTCTCAGCCCTGAATAATCAGCCATTTCCTAATAATCAACTTTATTGATGTCATTCAAGCTTTTATTACTGTACTATAATTTTCAATTTTCAATATAATACTTTAAGAGAGTATTGAATTTTGATGAAATTTCATCTTCAACAGGTTTGATATACAACATAGTACTAATTTTTTTTCGAATAGAGGTTTTTGAATCAATAATCTCGAGAAAGAAACTCAATACATGGGATATGGAAAAGTTAAGATTGAGCTTTTTTACTGGAGGTAAGATGCGTGATATGTAAGTTGTTCAAGTGCAATAGAAATTCCATAGTTGAAGTGAAATAATTGGAAAGCACTATAAACACCACTAATGATTTTTTTCGAGGGTACAAAAACGTTACAGGAGTGTGGAATGGAAAATAGTTCAAGTTTTATTTTAACTGTGATAAAATAATAATCCTCTCATATATTGTAAATCGCTACTAATTGTTACACAACAATAAACCATCTTTTTAAACCAATGATCTCATTTCAACCATGATTATATTGTTTTGCTATCTCGACGAACGAAAGATTGTTCAAGTATCGTATACTATCAAACGCAAAATGATTAATGATTCTGATCCAATGAGTATAGAATGTAATTCTATATTACATTCTATACTCACTGTTCTGTACAGCAGGATGAAAAAACTCTTTGTTGTCGCTCCGACAGTCTGATTTATAATATTTCGGATTCTGTTATTCATATTAACTCAATCAACCCTAAAATTGAGAAAAATAAATTTGAAGTTTGACAAGAATGATTATGAAAAATATTTGAAAGAAAATGAAACTTGGAGCTAGACATTGGAATCGTTATGGACAATATTCAGTAATAAATTCGTCAATAATCAATATATAATATAACAGAATTGTCTGAAATGTGAGAGATAATCTACATACGATGACGATTTCACACCAGGATTCTTGCTGAAAATGAATATTGGAAAATTAACCAATCATTTCTACTTTGAAGATTTTTTTGATCATGGAAAAATCCTGAAATTTTTTACTACGATTTGTACAATGTTATATTTCAGATAATTTGATCACCGACTGTGCTTCAAGAGTGGGTTAAAAAATCATGGACTTCTGCAAATAGGTAATTATTGAATATTCAAAAGGTATAATATAGATATCCAAAATCTCAAATTGAGAGATAGTGGAGCTGAAACTACATTCAGAGTTTAATTAATTACAGAATTATTTCTATTCGTCATATTATCATTCCCGTTGAAATATTGAATCTTGAACTATGCATATCAGTTTATCTTCAACTCAGCCAATCTGAAACTTTTTAGTAGTTTCAAATGTGATAATGGGACGCAACGTGAATCTCTGATAATATCGGCAATGTAGAGTGGCTCTATTTTTGAGGATAGAGGACCGGAAGTGACAATTGGCGCTGCAAATGGATGCAAATTCGAGCCATCAGCTGCCGTTTCAACACTGGGGCCGTGATAAGGGTAATGACCTACATTGGGCGTTTGATTGCGGGGTCGGATGGTCGCCGCCTCGCCGGGCCGCACACTCAGTGCAGTTGGTGACCGGATTTCACTTTCCTATTAGTTATGATCGACGCGGTAATGAGTCCGGTGACCGGTCGCGGTCGATCCGGGTATTGTTCCATGTCCCACGAGCCCCGAGGCCTCACCAGCTAGCAGAAAGCGGTTCGATGTCATTTATCAGTGAGCATCTGCGAGCTCCCAGCTCCATAAAGCCCCCCTGTCGAGCTTGTTAGCTACTGCTTGCACAATCCCCTTCACGGCACAACAACCACTCGGCTCCTGTTCTATCTCAACTATAGCCCCTATACCCTCCACTCTATACACATATATACTTGAAACTCTACTAGAACTACTTGCACTACTCTCGACGAATGCAAAGCCAGTACCCTTCTGTTCTGTTCACCTCTACTCGTGACCCCTCTTGCTTCATACCTACTATAATCAGATTCACTTAAAACTGTCAGTATTGATTGAATGGGAAGCATCAATTCTATTCATTTGAAATGCTGACAGATTTAAGCGAATCTACTGCTCCTGGTCTCTCTATTCATAGTGCATTAGTCCCGTGAGATAGCTACGAATAAGAACACTACAGAGTGGCGAGAACAATACTGCACTGCAACTAGATCTTGAAGCTCAGAACAAATGCGAGATAAATTTCGACGGATCTAGTTTTCTACAGTTGTATAACTTAGTAGTAAAAGTGTAGTGGAGAGTGATACAGAATAGACTACGGAGAAACAGAGGGCTGAAATCAAAATGGCAATAATTCATGAAGCAGTTTTAAAGATTTAATCTAAATTAATTTCGAGAATAAGCCTGACATCAAATATATAGAAAATAAATTGAGTTTCCTTATCAGCAAATGGAATAATACTTGTTTGCTTTGGATGCTGATTAAGATAGAAACTGGAGTATCCCAGTTCCATTTTTCTTTAATCAGCTTTCTTTAATCTAATTCCTTCTAATTTCATTGATCGAGTCACAAAAATTTGTGTTTCATATAAGATTATTACTCAACTATACTTTCCAAGATCGTTGTATTGTATCTAGTGATTAATTCTTTGAAAGCATAATGGAATGTATACAGAAAAAATTGAGAAATTTAAAAATGTAGCAAATACGAATTGAATGATGAGAATTTGAACTATTTCCATCAGAGTGAGTTGCATGTAATAAAATATATGATATCTGAGAAATCTTCACATTTTGGAATACTTTAATCGATGATAATAAGTTTATGCGATTTGAAAAAATATAAAAAACATGCTCATGCATGATTCGATTCGAGAACCAGAATTTCATAAACAAGTGTGATAAGATGCAAACCACAGCTTGGACTGGTTTCAAACCACTAAGCTGATCCTATAATTTTTGACGAGTGAAGTTTCAGAAGACTTATTGCTGAAATCATACATTCACTTGTGACTAAGAAGTCCCTTGTCTCCTCATTCATTTGTATTCACTTGTGCCTCATTGTCATGTATCTATAGTTCATGAAATTCACCCATCACTTTCGAAAGAAATTGAGGTCAAGCTGCCACCAATTGAATCACTTCTTCCAGCTACAAAATAGAAATATCAACAAGAATTAAAAAATCATTTAGCGGTAATCAGGAAGTGACATTTGATGGTTGGCCTGTTTGTTGTTAGCTGGTCGAATGTGAGGTCCTTTAATGCATTTATATTGACTTCATAGCAGGGTCAATTGGTTGGTCAACTCTGTGATGAACTAATGCGTGGTGAAAAAAAGACAGACAGCTGCTGCTTTAAGACAATGTCAGTCGAGTTGAACTGAGCCATTCAATCACCACAAACAGGAGTAGTAGTCAACAATCAACCATCATTCTTCGTTTTTTAATTGATGTAGAATTCCTGATATCGGAATAATATTCTTGGATTGATTATTGTAAGACATTTTCTTGCGTACAATACTTATTTCTCCCGTCTATCTGTGCGGAAGGAGGGTCGAGTTGGTCAACATGATAGTAATATATTTTCAGCCATACAATAGTACAAACCAATAAGACAGTATTGGATTCAGAAATCGATTGTAATAATTCAGTTATGATTCCCATTTATGAAGACTATCCATGATGTTTATAATAATCATATCCTCACCTGCTAATCCTAAAACTATGATTAATGTTCACTTAAAACCGCAAATGAGTCTCTCCATTGAGGAAATTTATTGATATTCAACAATCTATTATTTCAAATAAGTCACTTACATTCCATCGTGTATGAATATTTGCTGCAATGTGGATCAACAGTTTGATCAGTTCGAGTATTGATCTATCATTATCAATATAATATTGATGCCCGGTTTCACCAACCGTGGTCAAGGCATTTGAACATGGTTAAAGTCTATCAGATGGTCAAATCAGCATTAATTCGTTCCACCAACACCAGTTACTTACAACCACGGCCAAACCAATGGTTAAGTTTGACTGCCGCCGAACAAATGATCAAACTATTTGAATACGATCGAAAGACTGGTTTGAACAATTCCTTGCTTGTTTGTAGGCTATTTTTTTGACGCAATGAAAAGTTTTTAGTGCGATTGAATTTAGTTGTAAGTTATTTATTAGGTTCGTTCTCAAACTCTTTTAATTTCAATTACAAAATTAGTAACTCATTTCATTCATTTTGATCAGAGATAAAAGTCAGAATCGATCATGATAAAATAAAATCTGTCTCATTATGATCATTCACCTTGAGTTAGAAATAAAGGGATAATACGATACGGTTAGAGATAAATGAATGCGATAAGTTAGAAATAAATTTTTTTCTAATTCTCCTTGTATCAAAGCAACAGAAAAATGTCAGGAATATAAATCTAAACGAGGTACCTAGAATACATTTTGGGTACATTGAATCTAAACATTGATATGGTCTTCCATTTGGCTCGTTTTCATCTTGTAGTGACCTAGGTAAATCTTGATTGAATAGTATAAAGTAGAACTCATTCAGTACTAGATTCAGTTTTCATTTTACGTTTGAATCCAAGAGGTTGACCCTTTTTCACTTATGCTAATCATTAAAAACATGCTTCTATCACAACAAGTTCACCTTCTAGACCTTTGACCTGGTATAAGGAGCAATATGGAACAACAGTTTCTCATATTCGAACACTAAATCATAATTATTTATAAAGCGACATACAATGATTCATTTCGATAAGCTTGAAGTGAGGAAACCGAACTCGACTGGTTCATGTTGAGCAGGTCAGTGAATTTGCAATGTAATCGTTACTTCGGAGAAGAAGTTTGTGGGGGATCGGTGGGTGAGATAGAATCACAGAGGAGACGCTTTACGTTGTTGGTGGCAGGGGGAGTGTTTAACGGTTTGGGGTGGGTGGGCTAAATGGAAGAGGGGTGGTTAGTGTTTTGGCAGTTTGCCAGCACGCTCAGATAGCGGCGTTCAGGGTTTTCGCCGGAAGCTGCAGTCATAGTGCACCCGGACGTTTCCTGAATGTAATTTTCGTTGCTTTCCGTTGCTGACTGCGCGACAGAGACCCTTCCCCCTCTCCTGCGAATCACTCGCTCAAAATTACAACCCAAAAGCAAGAGTCCTTTTTAATGCAACATTTAATGACGACAACCACTCTGCTTCGCCCGTTCAAGGACTTCTAAGTCTTCTGCTAAACTGTAATTACTACAGAGTTCCACTCTCATCTAGGACTTCTTTAAATTCTCTTTCATCATTCGCGTTCCTAACCCCTTCAGTTTTACCAATGTGGCTGAACTGGCATATGGAAAGTTCTGGCCGTATAGCGTATATTCTACGCATGAATTTCCTTTCATGATTGGATTTTCTGTAAATTTATAATATTTCAACGATCTTATGTTAATTTTGGTACCATTTTGTATTCCAATATTATTGATATCTCATGTGTAGGTTCTATTTCCGTTTTCAGTGATTTGTAACGTCATTTTATGCAGTGATATCAGTAAGCAGTGATATTTTATGTGTTTTCAGTTAAAAACTGTTATTTTCATCAGTTCAAGTAAACATTACTTACTTCATAGCCAATTGTTCAACAGATTAATTTCAGTTTGACATGCTTACTCTATTTACTGGAACAATAAACATTCCACCATTATTATAAATGAATCCCACCAAATCATGATATTAAACTTTAATAGAATTCCATTTTCGAAAAATTTTCTTGATTTTATATGACCAGGTTTCTCAAGTTCCTCATGAGAGTCTGATTTTTATCTAGTTGATGACAGCATACATTCTACACATGATTTTCCTTTTATGATTCGCTTTTCAATGTATTCATTTATTGAAATGATTTCAAATCTGATATTGATTTCTCGGCACACATTTGGATTTCAATATTGTTGATAACTCATTTGCTAGTAAGTGCTAATTCTGTATTTGTTGTATTCAAACGACATGTTTGTTATACAGTTATATCAATACAGTGAATTTGAAATCTGAAGCTGGATGATGCCGAGAATCAGTGTTGTACAGGCTATCCACTATCGGACTAGAAGTTCAATATGTTGATTGAATCAACTATCCAACTATTAGAACTGAAATAGAAACATATCCTTTCTCCTTTCCTCTGTCCTCTTCTGATCATATATTTTATTCGTATATTATGAAAAATGTAATATATTTATTGGAATGCTGATCCTTTAATCTACTGCGTGATAGCAAAGTTACTTTGCTTATTTTGCTGATGCATTGTATATAGAGCACAGACTTGGAGTGATTGTCTATGTCCAAGTGTCAAGCATGAATAATTTAATATGTTAATGAATATTAGTTCGATGAGAATTCGAATAATGTGAACCATCAAGTTAGTCTGATAATTAATTTTATTGAAAGTTATCAATTAATATTCATGATGATTTTTTGTTGTTTCATGGATGAAGTTTATTTATAAATCCTACTTGATTCACACCAGGTCAGGAAATGAAAATTTACTAGGCCTACGTAAAGTTTCAACCCTTTCAGCGGTGTATGCTCTCTCACAAAATTGTTGTTGCATAGCTTATGAGAAGTTACTGTTCAGTAACTTTTAACTTACTCCAAGAAATAAAGTAAATGAGTATTTATTGTTGGAGGGGAGACTACTCTTTTGCTACTTGAGATCTACCTGGATTGATGCGTTTTTCAAATGTTTCATTTCCAAGTCGACAAATTTTGAGTTTTCATTCGCGATCGTGGCAGATGAAAACTTGGTGAGTAATTGCGGGAAATTTTGTTGTGAGAGGTAGATTCTGGAGAAATGGCAAAATATCAATTTTTCAAAAATCTGTGAGATCGGGGTGAGAGGCGAAAGTTGCTGAATCACGTGAAGAATTTTCCGGAAGTACATCAATCAAAGCTTGTCATCTTCTTGAGAAAAATGTATTGCATGAAAACGAATACTGTCAGTTGCAATGTTAGTAGTTTCAATCCATGGGCTTATTGAATGGACTGGAACAAGTAACCTGTCATGGACAGCCAACCCTTTTAAGATTGTTATTCCACAATCCAATCGTATGCATATAAATAGCAGTATGTATGGCAGTACAAAGTATTTGTGGAACAGCCAAATTACCGTAGAGAAAAGATGTTTTGATTTCGTGAGATTTCTGGTAGGCCTACTCCTATTGGATTAGAGAGCACAAATTTGATAAAATTGTATGACTAGAGCCGTTTTAGGGGACATTGTTTAGAAGGCTACTCCATCCCTCAAACTTTGGGACCATTTCATCAACCTTAATCCAATTGAATGCAACTATTTCCCATGAACTGGAAGAATAAGTTGTTATTTTTTCATCTCCATTTTTCAAATTCAAGATTTTGTATCCAAATAATCTTATCATCAAGTTGTGATCACTCATAACTTGTAAGAAGAAGCGTAGTGACTAGAAGCCTAGAAGCCTAGAATCGTACCATTGAACGATTGAACAAGTTGCTTGAAGAACTTGAAAAGCTCTTGCTGTGATATAGTTATAAAAATGTGTTGGGGCCTTATGTGGCGAATCAATCACGTTGAAGGCGTAATGATTTGCGTGATTGTCGGCTTCATCCATGAATACACATGACATTGCTCACGTATTGACAGGCTATAAAAAATGTCTAGGCTCAGTGATGCTCAGTTCCGATAATTAGGAGGTTACAAGGCCTTTTAATGGTCGCTGGGGCATCGGATATATTTTGTGGAATTTAATACGCTCACAAACCGATACAGTGATTTCCTGTGCAAAGGTGTGGCTAGGTTTCATAATCCCAAGCATGTATAGTAAGGTTCAGTCAGTATTCCATGAGAATAATATTTATGCTCCTTGTGCAATCACTGCTGACAGTTCGAAGTGAATTCGACCATAGCCTGGCTAGTGAGCCGATGATGATGATATTAGCCTCTGCTCTGCGGTCTTCCACATCCGGTTCCTGTTAACTTGAATTTCACTAGAAACTGGAAAATAAGAATAAACACCATGCGGCTGTCCCAAAGTTTACTGGACTACGGTGAAAATTATTATGTTGATGGACAGATCAAAGAGTACAAGGTACGGAAACACCAGATACAGAAAGGAAACAAATTTGTTAAGCTAGACATTGACCAAAATGAAGAAGGTCAGGTACACCTGACTAACATTAAAGGATTCATTCATAATCGTTATGAAAAATGATAATTCTGCTCTTAATCTTGCCGTACAATATCATACTCAGGTCCGTGTTTTGAACTTAGGTGCTCATGATTCTTATAGGTACCAAGAACTATGAGATCGAAACTGAAATGAATATATAGAACTCATAAGATCCAGTCCATAAGTGAAGTTCTTATGACTCAATCATAAAAACTAAATGAGAATAGTGCCTGTCACTACGAGAGGCAAACATCTGGGTACAGGTTCGACTCCAACGCTGCACCTGAGAATAATTTTTATAGATGATTCATTCCATTATAAATTACACATATTCAAATAACTTGTAAATAACAAAGTCTACAATGACATAGAGAATGATTAATCCAGTAATCATGAAACAATTATAGTTGTGATTTGTAGTTTCAGTTGTAGTTGCTGTCGTTTCCCAATGTTATCGACGTTTTTATATAAACGAAAATAATTAATGAGGATTGAATCTATAGAAAAGTAATTGAAATATTTGACTGATATCATTTACAGAACGAATAATTTGGAATCTCCTCTACCTATTCTATGACATTACAGTGCGAGGAATATCTTGACATGCTCTCAGATTTCCCTTCATCCTCTCTGTTTGAGCTTGTCACATTGCTTCGTGGAACAATAACAATAGAGGTTCATCAATATTCAAGCCCTGTAATGTAATGTAATGTTACCAGAGTCTGAAGAGAAGTTCGAGAATGATAGGTCTCACTATACACAGCTTTGTGGTAGGCCTACTCACTTGAAAACTTAGTCATGATCACTACATTGTCAGAAGACAAGACTTTTTGTATGCACATCAATATCGAATCTTTTTCTATTCTTTGTTTCAACTAAATCACATTCACAGTAGATCATTGTCGTCACATTTGATTTCGGTTCCGTCAAATACTTGCGCAGTATGGTTATATTCATCAAGCTGGAGTGTGAGATTGGAAGGAAAGGAGATGGAGTGAGACGAAATGAAAGATGTTCGAATGAAGTGAGAGAAAACCAGAAAGGCCGTATAAAAGTTTCCACTGATAAATAGGGTGACTTCAACTTTTCGTTAGGAGTTTTAGTTGCCGAAAACCTCATCACCGAGCGTAGTGTTGATATGTTTCACAAACAGTAATGTCACTTGCTTTAATCAGTTCAGGCAGTATGGCCATTACCACGGCGCTAATAGGTTAATAACTTTTTATGGTGTTTGGGCTTAAGAGCTGACAGTTCTGCAGAGAGGAAGGCCTTGAGCCCTTGATAATCATCTCTGATGCATCAGTATTTTTCAGTTCATAGGCTGAAGTTGATCAAACTTGAATTTTTCGCTCGCTATATCAAGATTTGATCATTTTGAATAACTCATTTCTCTATCCAACAGAAGGTGAGTTACGTGATTGGAAAAGATGGAATCAATAATGAGATAAAAATAATTCAAAAGCAATAGAAATATACTGTTCGTGGAACTGTTAGGAATATAATATTGTAAGAGAGGATTGATTGATTGATTGAGTACTTTATTTATGCAGATTAAAATATATACTGGCTTATACACTTATATAATATATAAGGAATTTCCTAATTGCATTCTTTTTCCTCATCATGCTCAAGCAGTTCAATATTTATTATTTCAGTTTATATGATGTATATTGATCTACATATATAAGCCATAATATAGCTTACGATACAGTTTCAAATGGATATACATACTATAAACTGATATGTATAATATCTACTAAGATATAGCTTACAATACAGTTTTAGATGAATATACACAACTGATCAATGAACAATATAAACTGAAACGATAATCATTGAGCTTTACATGATAAGGGGAAAAAGCAATTTAGAAAATCCTTCAAGATAATATTGTTTTGTATCTACATGAACTGGCGGATTTTTGAAGATTCAATGTCCATTCTTTGGAAAGAATATTTAAACCCTCCCAGTAACGCTCTATCAAATGATGACAGAATATGCGAATGGAGAGAATGTCCGAAACAACGGGAAAATAATTTCGTTTGAGTAATTGTTAAGTGGGTGAATTGATTGAAAAGGTGAAAGTGAATGAAAAAGGAAGATGGAGAAGAGAGAAAACAGAGTTGTGGTGGAGGAAGACATTTGACAGTGAGTGAGAGGAGAATAATTTCCTAGCTTCCCCTGGTTGTGGCGACAAGAAAAAGTAGATGTTATCGAATACATGGCCATTACTTCTTCTTCAATAAAACCATCGGCGTGTTCCCGTGTTCCCATCTGGTGGAAGTGGAAGGTCTCCACCGACAGAGGCTGTTTGAGATGAGCTCACCACTTTTCGCATTTAGGCAACCCTCTTCTTCCTCTTCCTCCTTTCACATCCTCTCCCCACTCCCATTCGTGTACACGAATATTGGAGGGTAACAGCGAAACGCCACAACCCTCTTTAATTGAGAGACTCTCCCCAAGGATTAAGCCCTGCTTTGGAGAGTGTTCCGGAATCATCCCCAAACCTTGTCTCAACTGTTCTGTTTCAGTGAGATAAGTCCATCAAAATTATGTCCCTCCAATATTTATAATTATACCAGGCCTTATAATCTAAAACCCTCTCTGATTCTTTTCAGAGTATTCATAAAGTGCGAGAGAATTGACTTTCAATCAAGAGCTTGATGTCAGGCGGGAGAGAATTGGGAGCATTATGGAAAGGAAAGCAGGTTGTCATTTAATAGAATTTCTGGTTAAATATTAGTCTAGTGCACAATTCACATGATATTCAAACTGGAAAAGATTGATTGAACAGTTACTATTTCTCATAAGACAAACCAATTTCAATGTCATCATAGCTCTACATAAACATTCACTTGTGTAATATTCAATCACTATCCATTTAATAATTCATTTTGCTACACAAGTACATATTAATACCATTTGATGTTCATTCAATGCATCATTTTATTCTATGTGAATATAAATAAGATTATTACAATATTATTGTTGTTGCTATTTCATTAAGAAATCGATAGTAGATTGCTAATAATTGATGGATATTATAATCTTGGAAGAATATGCATTTCCGGTGAATGAAATTTTCTTGCTTCTTTCCTAGATTGTCTAATAAGAAGTTTTTCCTTGTAACTGAAAGGACGTATCTTTTTCCAAGGGAAAAAACAGGAAATAATTTCATTGTAGGAGAAGCAGGATGCAGACTAGAGAGTAGAATCAAATTGGATTTCATTGCCAAGAGAAAAATAATCGTACAATAAGATAACAAGAAATTGGAATTTAAATTGAGATAGAAGATTCGATCAAGGGAAAATACAAATAAATATTGGAACGATAACTTGAATTTGATAGTGAGTGATGAAAAATGAGGTTGATTTCAAAAACCTGTAGAAGTGGCTTGAAAATGAAAAAAGAAGTGTAAGGATTGTTTGTTGACAGATTGATTCCAAATAAAGCAATAAGAGAATCGACAGGACCGACCAAAAGACAGAGTAATTTGTGGGAGAGCATAATGAAAAGGAAATATGAAAGCAGAACAAAAAATTATTGATTCTGTAATAGATGAGACAATCATGAACATTCTATGTTGAAGAATAACTAAAAGTGTTTCTGAAGTTGGAGGGTAGGGAAGGAGAGTTAGAGTAGAAGCGGAACGCATTTTTGGGAACAAATATTCTTGGTGGGAACATTTTTTAAAGTGTCATTATAAGGAAAGAAGGGCATGAAAGTAGAAGAGAGAAAGATAACCTGAAATTATCAGGGAAATAGAGAAGATGAAAAATACGGTTTAAAGGAAAATATTTAAGAGCGAAAAATTCAGGTTCAAAGGAAAATATGAAGTACGAGGCGATAAATATAGAAGGAAGATACGACTGTAAGGTAGAGGAAAACTAGAAAAAGGACTAGGAGTAGGAGATGGAATATAAGGGAAGTGAGACGTAGCAGATGGCCTCCAACATGAGGAAGGAATAGAAAAGAAGTGCTGCTTCTACATGCTTTGCACTTGACCCCGCAAGATTTACAGGTTGCTGCAGCTGCTTCAAAGTGTGGCCTATATGAATAGCGCAAGAGGATGGAAGCACACACTGCTCGGCAACCAGAGGCGCCAATCCTCCATCCTTGTCTTCACCCTCGCGTTTGCCATTCACCAAACAGACGAAGAACACTATCTGGCTGTCACCTTCCTTTGATAAACGGCTTCCCTCTATAACACACATCACCCTCCCTCCCCCACTCATAATTAACCTGACGTGCCTAGTTAGTTGGAGCAGCCGCGACACTTCCCTGATCGGGGTCCCGGGTCCCGCTACTCCGAATCACCCCCCACCCCCCCACCATCACAACCATTCAACTAATATCGCCTCATTCCATGTCTTGCTACGATATTCGTTAGTTCGGTGCGTGTGTAGCAAGCCTCCTTTCACTCTAATTTATTGGCCCATTCATAAAACGAGTGATGTACTTCCTTTGAATAGCGCTGTCGATAATGCGGTTGTCGTGGAAACACTTCTTCTCCTGCTTCCCCAATTAGTGAATCATGTACACAGGATTGTTTCCGCTGCAACATATAACTCTGCCGTTCATCAAACATCGCTGAGTTTTGAAAATCACTCAATAAAAGTAGCTGCTACCTTTTGGTCAAATTTTTCACTCGTCAAATGACATGAAGAAAAAGTAGAATGGGCTACAATGAAATACAGATTTCCTCTAAGTTTTCAAGGGAGATGCCTTTATTTACTGGGCTATAAATTATCAGAGGTAGGTGCGTAATTACTTACTATCACCTTTTAAAGCTAGCACCTAGCAGAGTGATGCAACGAGTTTCATAGTCCAATGCTACTCATCAACACCAGTATATCCAATCATTGGCTCGAAATGAATGAGTCAATAATCTGGAGTCAGTGATTCCTATCTTTTGCGAGCGAATTGAAGTATTAGAATAGAAATGAAGCTTTTCAATCTCAACTTTTCATACAACTGAACTTTTCTAAACTTATTATAGCGTTGTTTCTCTTCAAATTGTCCTGTTATGTGCATATACAGTATCTTAGCATTTTAAGTCCACTCTATCGATTTATTTTCGATTCTGAAGTTTAGAAAAGTTCAGAAGTTTTCGAAACTAGAAAACTTTCTTTCACTTAATTTCTCAATCTCGACGATTGTAAGAGGTTAGTGCTGGTACAAAACTCGTAAGGCATTCTAAATGAGGAAGAATGAGTTTTTTATAATCTTCAGATTCTATCTGTACAAAAGCGATTGTTTCTTGTTTAGAAGAATTCTCAATCCTACAGAGTAAACAATTCTTTGGAGCCACGCTTATTGAATTATTCGATCATCTCTAAGAGGTTTCCAAACAGGGCTCGACATATCAAAATGTAGATCCCATATTTTCGAAGTGGAGAAAGAAGCCGGGTATTTGAAACGTATCCGAGTTGTTTTTTGCCCGATATCCCCCAGGATACAACCGACATGTATGAGGAGGGTGTCTATCTTTTCCGTTAATCGAAGAAATGGCACGCCGACGAAGTTGTGTTCGTTTGGCAGCCGGAGAAAAAGCCATCACAAGATTGACAACCCGCAGATTCCTTGCGAGACATATGAGCGCAATTGAGAGCCCTGGGGATCTTCAGCCACACTGAACCCGTATAGGGGATCGAACGACATGGGGGTGAGTGCCGTGCAGTGCAGTGCCGTGCTGGAACACGATGCTGGTTACAGGTGTTAGCTCCTATGTATAGGCCTAGATATTTTACTCCTAGTATGCATTGAACCACTCGATTCAATCAACTCCCTATCAAATTTTAGTCATGAAAGCTTGATTTGAAGATTTTCATTTATACAGAGTGTCATGGGATATTCGGAAAAAATGAAAGTAATACAGTACGGGACTGAGAGGCTTGACTTATTAGTATGATGCTGGCTATAGAATGTTAATGAGAATGCATTGGTAATGGAGCTTCATCACTAATCTACTAGGACAAAATCATGAATTCTATACAAAAATAGAAACAATATATTTTTTGATGACCACTGTGAATCAATTCCTATGTTTCAAGTGCATTAAATGAACCTTAGAGTATTATTTGGAAGCATTGTGGCTTTTAGATTGTCAGAGGTCGTTCACTCTTCACTCACATACAATTAATTATTTGGGAAAACTTCTACTGTGTAAACCCTCTAATATCTTAAGCCACATAATTAGAAGAGGTCTTAGGTGATTGCTTTCTCAACCTCAAGTGAGAAAAACCAACCGAATAGTGTGGCGACTAGGTTATTAAAGACTAGGAGTGCTCTAGCAGCTGAATTCTCAAACAATCCTTGATCTCGTCTATGCTGTCACTGTAAATATATACTCATAAATATCGTATAGTATTAGTTAAATAGTTCACAGATTGAAATGAATCAGGGTAATGATTCACTTTTTTTCACAATCACTGTTGCTCTCTACATGACCCCATCCTTAGCGTATATAGAGAGTGGCTTCATACTCCCTATATACAGGAATATAGAAGTACTCCATAAGCACTATACTCTGTTCAAATTAACTTCCGACTTGGGATGGACATGCGCAGCAAAGAAGGCATATAGCGGCAGGGATAGAACGGCGGCTATGTTGCCGTTGTGTACCGGTCAGCGTTCTCTAATTTCCAGTATTTAAGCGCTCATGTTAAACATGGGAAGTTTCCTCTTTGCAATCACAGACTCGACTGACTCTATTCGACAAATCGACAACTGCGCTTCCACCTATGACTGCAGTTGGCTGATCTCCCTCCATTTCTCTGCGCCGCAAATTCCTCCAAGTCTGAAGAAGATTTGCACGGAGTATAAGGATGGTGCCAAATGCATAGAAGTGCATTCGGAATTAAAAAAGTTTCAGTTATCAAATTATTAGTAATTATTATCTTAATTGCTCTAGTCTAGAGGACGAAGTAAATAAAGTTTAGAAAATAAAGCAGGACATCTTTAATTAGATAAAGAGCAAGTCTTTTTTCAATATTTTAATAATATTGTAGCCCTTACTACCAATTGGATGTTTATTTCACATCCTATCATACCTTCCCTTAGCCCTGCCTATCATAACTACATTCTTACACTTCTCTGTCACAACTTTTCCCTTTCTGTTATATCTTACCTGACACACCATATATTTTCAGCACATTTTTTTGCAATTTTGTTTTATTTTTTATTATGTTATATTTATTGTTACTATAAATAGGAATAAAAATCTCAGAACCCTTTTACATTATTATTGTTTTTGTTACTGTTATTATAGCCTAATTGTTTTATCGTATTGTTTTTTGTGTGTTGTTATAAATTCAATTGAATTGGAATCTGATAAGACTTTAAAATCATGTGAATCCAAAAACATCATGAATAATATGTTTTTCTCTCTTTTCAACTCCATATCCTGATTAACGACGGTAATTAATAATTGAAAAATGAAAAGGGTATTGACGCTATGAAGATTAATGTTCACAATTGAATACAACGTGAACTATAAAGAATGGTCCTGGGCTAATAAAAAATGACATGCAAGCTTCGGCGAGAGATGCGGCACTGATGCGGGGCAGGACTTGTTGGGAGGTTCGTGTCAGAGCGGCCTCCACCACAATAAATAAATTCCATAAAAACTCAATGCCGCCCACCTCTTAGTCAGTTATATGGCAATGACAGTAATATTTCCAGTGTTATGACTGTGGGTCACACAACAACTCCCCACGGTGAGTCAGTCACAAATTAAGCGACGCATATTTTTCCGGCATTTCCCGCTATAGCAGATGCGTTCAATTGTCTAGAAACGTTTTCCCAGTAAACTGTGTGATGAATGGAGTTGAATTTTCTAGGGATAGTAGGACACTTTGCTAGAAATGATAATTTGGAACAGGTTTGTTTGAATTGTTAGTTCACTTATAAAAAAGGTGGAATGACATTGTAGTCTCTGTTCTAATGTACTGGCTACAAACATTAAAATTGGAATTATTGTATGTACTATCCTACTTCATATATCACTTGCTATCTATATATATAAAAGCGAAATGGTACTCACTCACTGACTGACTGACTGACTCACTCACTCACTCACTCACTCACTCACTCACTCGCATAACTAAAAATCTACCGGACCAAAAACGTTCAAATTTGGTAGGTATGTTCAGTTGGCCCTTTAGAGGCGCACTAAGAAATCTTTTGGCAATATTCCAACTCTAAAGGTTGTTTTTAAGGGTTTAAAGTTCGTCTTTTAGCATGCATATTCTTCTTCTCCCAATCTCTTAATTATAATTGAAATTTCCATATCATATGTTACTATAGAACTATAATCTAGATAGAGTACCTCTTCGAAACAGTTGTTAACTGGCAACTAAATTAATAATTTTGTCAGGTTGGCATTAAGTTGAGTTGACTTTGTTAGGTTGGCACCAAGTTTAAAGATTTAAATGCATTTATCGCGGAAAAATAATTGATTGGGCACTGCTACTTCAATCCTGGGAATATTATATTACTAGCCGTCAGGCTCGCTTCGCTCGCCATATCCGTTTAGCCAAACGTTTAGTCTGAACCCCCCGACTGGATTGTCCTAACATATGATAAAAATGCTCAAATGAAAAATGCAGGCGAGCGAAGCGAGCCTGCTGATCTCATTCTTGGACGATCCAGACGGGGGTCCAGGGGGCGGAGCCCCCTGGCTAGACGGATATGGCGAGCGAAGCGAGCCTGACGGCTAGTATAATATAGTCCAGTCAATATAGACATAAAAAAGGGGGTGTGCTTGCAATTTATATTGTAGTTCTGATTTTTTAATATATTATTTGGGTACATAAGAGAAGTCCAGAACCAATTTCTTCATGCAAAATTCCCTTGTGCTAGATACAGGGTGTCCCAAAAACCTCGTATTTTCGGCTCATTTTTCAGTTTTCAGCTATTTCTGCCAAATCTCGTAATCGGACAGAAAAATGTGCTCTCGCCTTTTTTTCAGTTCATAAAGTTCTGAATAAAATGAAATCATTTGGAACTGTCTATCTCCAATGAGTACTGATTTATGATTTTTCAAAAATGAGTGAAATTTGAAGGAAAAATCAATTTTGATGAATTTTAGTTTTTGATCAACAATATCTTCCGATTGTCAACATTTAGATGTATAATTCAAAATCCCTCTGGGCGTATTTTTGTGCTCTACAATCTAAGATCAGGGAGAGCGCTCTATCTCGAATAGATTTCCAGGTACACCTGACAACAATGCTCCTTGTATTGTGAAAAACACCTAATTTTCAGCTTCAACCATCATCACCAACTACATTGTCCTTACATTGATATTTCGCACAATGACATAAGTTCATGAGATCATGTTCTATGAGAATCACCCGCTAGATGTACTTCATTTCAGTATTTCCTAGTGGAGAGGCGCGCTTAAGGACACCTCAAGGATCAAAATTTCAAACACTCATAACTTTTGACACTATGCTCAGATTTCATCGTACTACACTTCATTCTTCTCGGCCTCGACAAGGCGGTCCAGAATCATGCATCCCAAGTCGAATGCGGTCGAAAAATGAAAAAATTATTGTTGAGTGTACTTAAACCCATATTCCAATACACAAAAAAAGGCCGATTTCTATATTTCTATAATTCGATTGAGCTCTATATTTCTATATAAAAGATATGTACCATGTTTGATCAGTATATGGATTTCTTCTGATATTTTCCCTTTAATTTATTCTGACGTGTTCCAGAGAAATGAAGTTAAAAATCTGTTCATATCAGCAGGATTTTAAAATTATGTTTTTTCAAATAATCAGAATGTGTATAGACTATATAAAAATATGTCTATAAAAATAATTGACGAATCAATATTTGTTTTTTACGTCCCAAATCTGTAAAAATTGACTTTTAGATCTTGAAATAACATGAATCAGAATATTAATTTTCATGTATAATTGAATTGTTCTATAGAAATGAAAAAATATTTTCTATCGAAATTAACTTCCATAATGGAAATATTCCAGAGATGCATTTTATAGAAATGAGAGAGTTTTGTTATGAAGTAGGAGATTCTATACCTTAAAAAACATATTCCATAATGGTGGCAATCATGATGATTGTCAGTGAATTGAAGATTAGCATTTGTAATGACTTTTGTAGCTCAGTCATCTTCTTTGGTACAATCATAATAATCCGATGAAGATCAGTGGCTGAAAAAATTAACAGTGATGCGTCAAAGTCAATTAGTCAGACGGAAATACAATGGCCATTAAAACGTTGAAGATAACTCAGCATGCCGCAATATTCAAATTGGAACGCTTTGCATGAATCTCAAGGTGACTTTTTTCCAATGCAGCGGCGTTCGGGGCGAAATAGAATTTCCTGTAGTAAATCAATTGCACAGACTCTTCCTCCACTACCAGCACTCTTTTTTCTTCTCCACGAATCTCAGAGACTACTTCCATTTAATTCACGCTCATCATCGAACAAATTATGATAATAACCGTCTACTAACAAAAAATACTCCTCAAACTCAAACCAATTCAAACTCTTATTCTTTTCCTCTGAATCGGTTGGCCATTTTCCTTCTTCTTCCAGTCATTTATCAGCAGCATAGAAAAACAACTTGATTTTTTCACCTGTTACCAAATCAAATTTGACTTGCCCGATAAAAACTGTGACGTATCATCAGTTAGTAATGACTAGTTCAATCCAAAATTTCAATGTAATTTAGTTAGCCTATTAGATAATCTTCTAGTTTGTTTTTCTGATATATCTTGTTAATGCTGTCCATAGGAATTGGGAATGATTGATTTTATTCACTCGTTCTCATCGATACAATCCGTGAGGATGACGGTAGTAGGTAGTAGAAGGAGAGATAATAGAGAGGTAGTAGACCAAAAACTGATATTCCCCCAGTATATATGAATGTTAGGTATATAAAAATGAAAAAAAAAGATCACTAGTTGATAGTTGAAAAATAATTTATTTATTATTACTGTGAGTAACAAAGTAATCACAGAGCTCTCAATGTTTCCAATCTACAGTTCTAATTTATCTTTTTTTTTCAAAAAATAAATTCAAATTCAGCAGATGGCTATATAGCTCTGCTAGATGTAGCTCTGCTATAAGTAGATCTAACGCTAATTTTATGTAGCAGAGCTATATGTAGCTCTGCTACATGTCAATTTTTGTTTATAGCAGAGCTTGATGTAGCTGCTCTGTCCTTGAAGGAAGGCTGCCGCAGCTGTTTACTGCTGTTTGCAGCTGTTTAGTGCCTGCTGGGTTTACACCAGATAATACCGTACTCTTTTGTTGTCAGAGTGTTAGCAGGTTACTGCGCATTGCGAGCATTTTTGATTTATGTATTATTGAGCAATGATGGAGAGTGAATTTGACTGGAATAGAGACAAAATTATCCAATATCTCCTCTGTCCAATTATCCAATTTCTCTGTGCTGCCATTTTGATGCCATTACTTGTAGCAGAACTACATATAGTTTAGAATCAACCAGTATTCACTGCTCAGTTCTCAGCCAGATGCCGAAGAAGAAGGTAGTTCTTGCAGCACCGCTGCTTTCGCCGCAGCTACTGTGGAATTTCCAGCACAGAGAAGAGAAAAAATATATAAGATAATTTTGTCTCTATTCCAATCGAATTCACTCTCCATCATTGCACAATAATTTATAAATCAAAAATGAATGCTCGCGCAGTAACCTACTAGCACTCTGACAACAAATGAGTACAGTATATCTAGTGTGAACCCAGCAGGCACTAAATAGCTGCAAACAGCAGTAAACAGCTGCGGTAGTCTTCCTTCAAGGACAGAGCAACTAAATCTAGCTCTGTTATAAAAAATTGGCATGTAGCAGAGCTACATATATAGCTCAGATTCTCTTTGATGTTTACCAAACTTTTGGATAGCTCATTTTCTGCTATATAGCTGTGAAAATAGGCTTAAACTGTTATATAGCCCGGCTATGTAGCAGATCTCCAGTCTCACGTTTTGAACATGTAGCAGAGCTATATAGCTGAGCTACATGTAGCTCTGCTACATAGTGTAAACCTAGCTTTAAGCTGCGTAGAGACTTATGCGCCACGAACACTCGCATTTCACAGTTCTTCAGCTAAGGCTATGCTTATTACATTTGTATCTTACTGTTCATGTACAGATACAGATATAATGTGTATAGGCCTAGTCTTAATTGATGAAATGCGAAATGCGCGGGTTAGTAGCGCTCAAATCAGTAAGAGCTCATAGAGACATTGAACAACTAACAAAATACTGTACCTCTAAAATCTGAATAAACTTCTAGTGCAAGCCACATTACATCCTTACGTTGCATATAATATCAAAATATTGTAGACTAATTGGAATATTGAGGATTACAGCCTAGTAGGTTAGTAGAGTGGTAGAGTGTGATATTATATTTTGATTAGAAATAATGTGGTATCAGAAAAAAAACTACGTATTGATGCTTCATCGTTCGTCGATCTTCGAATTTGGAAGAGCTTCGATCATCGAGCACGATGCTTGGAATTTCGTAATATTCAAGTTTCAATTATTGTTAGCACCTTTCAACAGATATTTTCGAATTTTAAATATTGCACCTGACATTACGCAATGCTTGTAATGAAGATAAATGACGGAAGGACCGGTTTGCTGTATACTGGCAGCTCCTGAACGGAACAGCAGGTGGAAAAGGCCAGAACTGAACCAAATTGAAGACTTGGAACACTTTTGAGCGGTGATCTTCCGCTTGAACCCACCAATCCCACATCCCACCTGTCACAGGTGGATGCATGCCTGCGTTTCACTTTGTATATAATATTCTTACAAGCTTCACTAGAATTCCATTCAAAAGAAAGGGCTGTTTGATGAAAATACCCTCTTAATAAAAGAGTCTGACAGTTGTAGCGATTGTAGTCAATCACGCAATCGGCCAGTTAGCAATAAACAATAACGCAAGGAGAGCAGAAGGCTGCCGAAACAGTTTTCGCCCAACAGATGGTTGACAATCCTTTACAAGTCGAGCTCGATAAAAAGCCAATTCAAGATTAAAATTGGTGGTTATCATTTGTTAAAGGGTCAACGAACCAAAATTATTGTGAAAGGGTATTCAGCTGTCTCATTCAGGCTGTATTTATTTGAAATAAAGCTTCAGGATCGTTGAATGATTGAGAAATATAAATTTTATTTCAAGAATCATCCAGAGTAAGGTGAAGTAATCGGAGTGGTATTCATTCATTCGTGGAAACTATCATTATCAACCTCCCTAGGGTAGAGCTAAATTTGTATTATTCAATAAACTCACTAATCTAGTATTACGATAATCTTTCCACCATATTTTACAGTGATAATAATATCATAAATAACTTACAAAAATATGTATACAAGTAAACCAATATTATTATTATTTCAATGATAGAGGTTAATTTTCTGTGTGTCTTCTTCCCAAGCCGTTTCAATTTACATGTTATACAGGCAAATACATCAAGTTATACAAATAAATAGTATTAGTGAACATATTTATCACTGATTTTATCAATTCTCAGATAGAATAAATTAACGAGAGAAGCAGAGTTCCATTTCAGACTTGATCTTCTTTCATTTATGTTCAATAATAACCTAATAACGTTTTGACTTCAAATTTTGAACATATATTCTTGAGAGTAACATATTCTACTGATCAGATTCATGGCAAACGAATGTGACTCACTCCTTCGTCCTCTTTGAGAATACAACAGGGTAAAATTTGAAGTGCATATGCTCTGCTCTTTCCTACTCTAACAAGTCTACATAGCTGATCATTAGACTCCATGTAGTGAATTGAAACGGCTTGAGAAAACAAACTATTCTATTCTATTATATTCTATTCTATTCAGAAAAATAACGTCTATCATTGGAATAATAATAATTTTGGTTGAAACGACAGTTTTTGTCATAATTGTTTTTGTCATTGTAAAACTCAAAGACTTATATTCTGTGAAAGTCAATGAACTCTAGTCCAATGTGATTAACTCAATAAAAGTACAGTTTTGTTTTGTACAATTCGGGTCAAATCCGTGGTGTGCTGTCCAATAACATAATAATAATAATAATAATAATAATAATAATAATAATTTATTTCTCGTAAAAAAAAAAAAAAAATCACAATTACAATTTCAAATGAAAACATATAACATAACAGTATGAAGAAACATTTCAATTTTCAATGAAATTATATAACAAAATAATCATACAATTGCTTCCTTATCAGAGAAATTAGGTACTCCCGAGGATTCCTTTATGGGAGTTACCAGCAAATAGTTTTAGTCATTTAGAAAAATTATAAACCTATAAATAATAATTACTACATCCCTGTCGCGAAGAAGACTGTTAGGTACTAGAATCAACAAAACTTGTCTTCTCTATTTAAAAACAAACAATATAATTACTCTTCCACTTACATCCATTCATCATAAGGTGAAAAATTCAACTTAACGTATCCCTTGCCATCTATCTATTCTAGAGCAATCTTAGGGCACTTAATCACTTATATCTACACTCTCCAACTTGGGTTGTTTTACCTTGAATAATAATATCTATTTACATCACAAACAGAAACAAATACCTAGTAAGCTTAGATTTGAATATTTCACACATTGAATAGATTTCTTTAAATGACCTGTAACTATACTTCTATTGCAATATTATTAAGTTTTTATCTGAGATCTCTAAACCACACTTCAACATCCTGCTTTTCCAATAACCAATTCTTCAGAAAAAACTTGAAACTTCTCGGATTTTTTTGCTGCCTTATGCTAATTGGAATTTCATTGTATACTTTTGGGGCTATAAATAAATAAAAATGTTTAAAGATTTCTTTGTGTGGTCTTGGTCTGGTTAAATTACTTGCGGATCGGAGAAAATATTCGCGGTTAGCAACGTTCACTTGTCCACTTCTAAAAAAGAAAATTGACAATACTTTGAAGAAATACAGATACCTTAGTGGTAGAAATCCCCATTTTCTGAAAATTGGCAAAGAGCTAAATAATCTTGGTTTTTTGTCTATGGTCCTCAATATGTATTTTTGCCCGGTGACAAGAGGTTTAATGTTATTAAAATAAGCTCCTCCCCATACCGCTATTCCATATTGTAGTCTACTGTTTACGAGTGCATAGTACAGCGATTCCATGACATATTCGGGGCATAAATTTCTTATATAGTAAAATTTTCTGCATACACACGTAAGTTCCCTCTTCAATTTAATTATTTGTTGGTTCCAAGTAAGCTTGGAATCAATTATAATACCTAGATATTTAACTTGGGGTGCTTCTGAAATCTTTTCACAGGTGCAGTTTATTGGACTATCACATTCATTTGAATGAAATGATATATTCATTAAATCATTTCCTTCAGGCCTCAGCTTGTGGACAATTATGTGGGATTTACTGGCATTCAGTTCTAGGGCGTTCACCTGCAGCCATAAATTCAATTTCTTCAAATCTTCACTAATCATCTGAGCCAACTGACCCCTATCATCTGCACTGTAACTCAGTGCTGTGTCGTCGGCAAAGGCTGTGACAGATCCCTCAAAGTTACCGTTACAAAGATCATTAACATACACAAGGAACAGCTCAGCTGATAGACCGGACCCCTGAGGCAGACCTACCCCTGTATCTATAAGTTTTAGCTCGCTTAGCGAATCCCCAATCCTTACCTGTTGTGACCTATTACTTAGAAAGCTTTTAAACCATTATTACATACACCTCTAACTCCTGAGTCTTGCAATTTTCCCAACAATATATCGTGATTCACAGTATCATACGCTTTTCGGATATCCAAATAGAGGCCGGCACATTTCTTATTATTGTTTATTCCATTATATATTTCAGAGATAAATTTAAGCATGGCGTCCTCTGTACTTAGTCCTTTTTGAAACCCGAATTGATTTTTGCTGAAAAAACTGTGTTTGGTTAGAAAGCTTACTAATCTTATCCTGACAACTTTCTCTAGGATTTTTGCAAATACTGAGAGAAGAGCGATAGGTCGGTAGTTGTTTGGATTTTCTTTATCCCCAGATTTGAAAATTGGTACTACAATTGCATTTTTTAATTTTTTTGGATACACACCAGTCTCCAAACTGAGGTTATATATGTGAGCAAGGGTGCTAGAGATCGATTTTATTACATTTTTAATTAGCTCAATTCTTATATTATCATAGCCTGGAGATTTTCTGGATTTCATTGAGAGTACAATTCCTTCTATCTCTAAATTAGTTATTGGTGTGAAAAACATTGAATGGTAATGGTGAATTGGTTTGTCAAAAAGCATTTTATAACTGTTATAATCGTTGATATTTAGTTTTTTTGTATTCTTAGCGCTGTATATACTGATAAAATGATTATTAAGCTCATTTGCAATTAGATTCTCGTTTAGGAGAGTCTCTCCATTTGTTGCTCTCATTTTTTTAACTGGCTCTCTCCTGTTATTTTCTCCTAATAGCGTATTCACTACTTTCCAAGTCTCCTTAGAGTTTCCCCTCAAATTGTTTAGAGTCTCGCGAAAATATTTATTTTTGGATTCCTGTATTTCTTTCTTGAGTTTATCCCTGTACCTTTTATAATAATTTAGCAAGTTCTCGTTATATGGTTGTTTTGTGGTTTTTTTGTATAAGCGATTTTTAACTGTTATTCGGTTTAGCAAGTAGGGAGTGAGCCATGGTTTATGTGGTGGTTGTGTAAATATTTTCCTTTTATTACTTTCTCCTGTACATGCTATTTCCAAACACTCACTGAAAATTTCTAGAAATTTATCCAGAGCTAAATCTACGTCTGAAAGATCGAGGACACATTTCCAGTTAATTTTATTTAATTTATTGGCGAGAATTTCAACGTTTATTTTTTTCTGCTTTTTATTGTGATTAGTATTGGGTGAATGATTTATTCGCTTCTTAATCATTTTCTCAAAATAAAACTCTATAGCATAATGATCAGTGATTAGTAAATTCTTTATAATTGTGGAGGAATTGAAAGAATTCCTTGTTGTTACGTATCTAAACCATAAGTGATCGATGCATGAAGTTGATATGTTGGTTACTCTAGTCGGTTCGTTAACATAAGATGTAAACCCATAACTTGACATAATGAATTGGTATTCATCTGATACTCGATTACTATCAAGCAGATCAATATTTATGTCACCTGTTATGATAGAATTATCATTATCTAACTTATCTAATACAGTTTTTATCTCTTTGAAGAACTCATCTACAGGTATATTGTGAAATCTATACACAGCGATAAGGCTTATTTCGACATTACCAAAAATAAAGTCAACTTTTAAGGCATCTACAGAGATTAGAACTATCTTATCGGCTATTGCTGTTATTTCTTTATTCACATAAACCGCTACTCCACCTGCTCTATAATTGTCATTGCAATTTGTAAAACAATTGTATCCATCTATTGGGTAAAGTTCAGACTCATCACTATATATCCAAATCTCTGTTAAAATTATACACTGCGGTTTTTTTGCATAACTTTCAAGCTCAATTAAAAAAAAGGTCGAAGTTTTCTCTTAAGCTTCTTATGTTTTGTACTAAACAGAATAGTTCATTAAGGTCGGTCATTTATTTTTAACTTTCGTGGATTTTTCAAAAATTAGTAAACTTTTATTAAATAAACTAGTACATTTGTAATCATTATAGTTTGCTTATATCACTTACTGAACTCAATGAGATTACCGGTTGACCCTCAGATTTTCGCATCAAAATTTTTCCGTTCCTAATCCAGAGATACTTGTAGTCCTTTTCTTTCTTGGCTGCTCTCGCCAGCGCTAGCACCTTCCTGTTCTCCGGCGACAGACTCTCGTTGAGGTACAGCGGGATGTCTGTTGGTAGGTCCATGTGTCGCATTGGAACAATGTTTTCTTCAAAATAGGATGAGTAGCAGGCAACAAAATATTGCCAGTCAATTGAAGAGTTGCCAATGGTTTGAGCCCGGAATTAGAGATGAATGTTCGCGCTGACAGCATGACCGTTAATCCCTACTGACAGTTGATAGAAGGATGGTTATCTGATGAGCGACAACACTGTGCACTGTACACTGCTTGTTACAACACATCCATGTGCATTTCATCTCGATTCCGCATCAACAATCGACAATCGACAGTTGTGTTGTGCTGTGTTCGTTTATTTATTTCTGCGGACCAACTTAGAATTAATCTCGTTGATAGGATCAAGGGTCACACAGCTAATCAGAGCTACAAGATCAATGTGATGGACGCGCTGGGAAAATGGCTTAGGAAAGTGAATTAGAGGAGACAAGTTGAGTGAGATAGCAGTAACAGTAACAGTAGAAAAGGAGAGATGGAATTTCCGTACGTAAAGAATAAGTGAGGTGGTTTGGCTGTCTATGGAGATTTAAAAAGGAATTTACTGTGAAAAGAAACGAATAACCTGGATGATGATGAAGTCCATAGTTTGTAAATGGATAATTGAGGTACAAGATGTTGAAAGAGGAAGAGAGTAAACTGAGAAATATTCATAATCCAGGTGAGTCACATCTGATTCCAATGATGTGGCGTTTAACAGTGCGTGGATCTGGGCGATAGAATGATGACTCACGATGCCCTATGACGCACGGAATGGAATTCCTTCGATAACCTGCAGTTCTAGTCCAATTAGCAAGCTACAAGTGCTAGACAGCTTGACTGTCTAGAATGATACGGCACCTTGCGACATGATACGGCACAGAATTACATGATACACAAAGATATCCTGACGTTAGCTATCACACATCTCACACACGGATGCAGACACACATTCACACAAACGCATTGAGCATCCAAAATAATACCTCGTCGCTACATGTAATGCATTCTAAGCACGCACTCACACACCACAATCTGACAGCAAACAAAACTCACCGTTATGTTTTTAAGGTGCATGAATTATTCACACTGTAGGTCTAAAATGTATAAATATATTATGTATGAACGTAACCAGCACTCAAACTATCTATTTTATTGGCCGGGTAATATTTATACTGTCAATGTTGCTTTTAACGTTCACCTTAACACGTACTGGTCGTGTGCATACGTTTAAACATTACCAACCCCTTCCTCCTCATCCTGCTAAACGACATGCACACAAAATAATAATACCACGCAACGACCACCTATGCACGTCCTGTTTCTGCTCATTCGTAATCATGCGAAAACATAATCATCATCACCTTCACCGACGTATCACTCACTTCAAAATCTTTGTTGGTTTGGGACAGCCACTTCTCATTTAGAATGCAAAACTTCAATTGAACTTTGATAGTTCATTTCTATTCCCCAGTCATACCTATTTTTGTTTCCTACTGGCTAACTCTCTCAAGTAAGATCTTCCCCAAAGCTATAAAGCTATAGTTCAAAGCTATAAAGCTGTCGATAGGATGCGAAGTAGCTCAGGGTCACTTCGTGGGTATTAGCATTTTGTCATTCCTTGAATATTTTGATGTAACTGATAGATTAATCAGGAAAAGAAAAATAGTCATAGACTGGGATTTTACCGGGGACTTCATTTCAAGAGAAAATCCATGGGATAATAATCTTAATAGATTTTTTGAAATTCATACGAATTCATTGGGACTAACTAAACAATCACAACTAAATTGTAATAACCAATTGATGGGTACCTGGAAAAATATAATAAGATTGTTTTGTAACTCAATCAATAACTGGAATTTGAACTCAGGAATTGAACCTCAATCTCTTCCATAAATTAAGAAACAAAACTTTAAAATCCATAATATGGAATGATTGCATTTCAAATCTCCAAGAGGGAATCAATAGTTTGAACATTGTAGATCGTCTGCAAGTATAAAGTATAACAACTGTGGAGTTCTGCTATCTAAACATGAACGTTCTACCGGAGTCTATGATCGAACTTTGCCACTTTCATGACCTCTTTACTACAGTCATGTTTTTATGTAGTGATAAACCTTAAAAATTTGATAAAAAAATGAATGCTGGTGGAACTATACAAAAGTTATTGGCTTAAATTGTAGAAAAAGGTAGTAGGGTTTGAAGTGTAGCTGGTAATTGATGTCAGATGACAGCAGGTGACACAAACAGGTCACCACACAAAACGTGAAACCACAGAGGGTAAAGCAGGTAGGCCAGCTCTCATTCCGACTTTGAAATGTGCCAAAGGGTTGGAACCCAATACTTTTTCATGGCCAGCTCAAGAACTCCAACTATGTGCGCTGATAGAACCAACTCGAATAACTTTTAATGGCCACTTTCCTCGCAAGTCGACATTTTTCTTTAACAGCTCACAAGTGAAGGAAAGTGTTGCTCATGAAAATCATTGCCTTTCCACTCCGCAAACGAAACTGCTCTTTGAAATGGCTTCCTGAACATTGCACAACTTCTCTCTAAACTCTACACAGGCCGTTCACGTCAATTTGTTCGAAATAAAGCATCCATTTTTCTAGTCTGGAAGTATGAAGTATTTTAAAATATATAATAATGTTGTAATATCTTTCTCTACTTTCAAAATGTTGTTGATATCAATGTTTTCTGAGACATAATAGGTGTTACATCATGATGTATTTGATTTCATTGATTTAATTCATCTATATATATAAAAGCGAAATGGCACTCACTCACTGACTGACTCACTCACTCGCAGAACTAAAAATCTACCGGACCAAAAACGTTCAAATTTGGTAGGTATGTTAGTTGGCCCTTTAGAGGCGCACTAAGAAATCTTTTAGCAATATTTTAACTCTAAGGGTGGTTTTTAAGGTTTAAAGTTCGTCTTTTAGCATGTATATTCTTCTTATTCCAATATCTTAATTATAATTGAAAAATGTCCATACCATATGTTAATATAGAACTATAATCTAGAGAAAGTACCTCTTCGAAACAGTTGTTAACTGGTAACTAAATTATAATTTTGTCAGGTTGGCATTAAGTTGAGTTGACTTTGTTAGGTTGGCACCAAGTTGAAGATTGAAATGCATTTATCGCGGAAAAATTGATTGGGCACTGCTGATTCAATCAGAGCTATTCGTGGGAATATTATATCGCCTGATATGGCGAGCGAAGCGAGCCCGCTGATCTAATTTTTGTACGGGGGTCTAGGGGCGGAGCCCCCTGGCTAGACGGATACGGCGAGCGAAGCGAGCCTGACGGCTAGTAATCATATATAGTTTGGTTCTAATTTTTCATGGTTCCAATCAACAAGGCCTTCCTGGATTTGTTATTAATTTTTGAAAATAGCTCTTAAAGAATTGAACAAGTGAGTTGTGCACTTTATGAGTTGGACAAATTATGCACTTCGATAATGTTTTGATGTTATATCTTTCTTTCTTTGTTTTTTTCCGCAAGTTTATTTACTGGCTGTAATGAATAATTAACGGATAATATAAGTGAGTAAATTTAGTTGGCAAACTGGCTTGATATAAATGGTTCATATAAAATAAGTTGAAAATTTTGATTTGATATGAATTGGAATTTCTCTCATCAACCCAATTGATTGATGAATTCATATTCATCAAGGAAATAGCAGAGGGTCCATTTTACATGATAGCCAGAGTGTACTTTCTATTCACCCCTCCTCCCCGCAAATCAATCAGCTTTCATGATTCTTATCAGTGAATCCTTTATTGAATTTATGCAGTTAGAAATCCAAATCCGTATTGGACACGGAAACATTCTGTCAAATCGAATCACTGAGGTAAATTCAACAGCAGTGAAATTCATGATTGTCCAATATTCATTTGTTGATACGCACTCATCTTGTGCTGGTACATGGCCGTGGTTGTTCTTATTCTCATTAAAATTCATGAGTGGCTTGTGTAAATTGAATTCAGAGATCAGAAATGGCATACAGCCTACTCTCATCCTATCATCATGCTGACGATGGGAGTAATTCCCTGTGCAATCCCTGAAGCGTGGCTCCGAATGCAAGAGAGAGAAAGAGAATTACAGAACGGGTGAAACAGAGAGAGAGAGAGAGAGAGAGAGAGAGAGAGAGAGAGAGAGAGAGAGAGAGAGAGAGAGAGAGCGAGAGCGAGCGAGAGTGATGAAGAAAGAGAGAGTGAGAGTGGAGTGAGAAGAGGTAAGAAAAGAGAATGCCAGAGGATCAGGTAGAGTGCATGAAATGAACTCTACGAGGAAGAAGGTCTAAGTGAGAGAGAGAGAAATATGAATCAATGTGATTAAACTCTTCGATGTATTATACAATTGAATGTCAATGAATCAATGAGGCTGTGTAGAATCTATTTTCAATCAATTAGTCCAAATGAGAAAAATCTCTTGTAAAGTAATCCAATAGGAAAATTTCGTTTGTTATCAGAATAGAACTTCCTAAAATTATTCAAGAGATAAAATTAGTTTCTATGATACGAATTGAATTCAATTTAGTGAAAATTGATTATGATTGAGCATTGAGCAATGTCTTTGATATTATCTCATTTCATTCAAGAGAAAAAATCTTTATATTTGATTTGAAATAAATTTAATTAAGAAATATTATAATAAAATATGTGCCTTGGATACGCACATGAACAAGATTCTCGTATTGCAAAGACATGTAATAAAAGCCGCTCTTGGCCGTCCCAGACGCTACCCAACAAATCTTCTGTTTGTTGAGTTCCCCGTGCTAACGGTAAAGCAGCTCAATATAAAAATTGAATACTGTACCTGAATAAATGTAAAGATATAAACCATACATGATGTCATACAACTTCCGAGCGCAACCGAACTATATTATAAATAGAACTGACTTAACTGTTTGCCGAAGACAATTCACTTACATCAGCAATAAACTTATTAACTTGGTACCTCAACACTTTCTAGTAAAACATATAACTAAGTCATCCATAAGAAATATAGTTGAATGGATAAGATCTGTTAATGTATCTCACCTCTTTCATAATAATTGATCTCCTTATCTTCTGTCACCTCCATATAAATTTTTAGTTTTAATTCAGGTGTTTTTTCCTAAAGCCATCTCTGTAATAAAGCACTCCTTTTGTTTATTATTTATTTTTTTTTCAATATTGATATATCGATTGAATGGTTTATTAATCTTGTAAGCTAAGATTTCTAAGATTGATACTCGTTGCAGCACACAAACCTCTGGTTTTGCTGGCAACGCCTATAAGCTAATTTTGAGAAGAATTATTATTTATTTCATGTTAATGTTTAAATTAAGTTTTTAATTGTGTTTTTGTTTTGAAAAAATTGTATTGTATTATGGCAAATAAAGAATTTGATTTGATTTGATTTGATTATGATAATTGCCTTTAGTGTAAATCCGAATGAGTGGAGTATTGTACATGTAATATAATGATAATTATATATGTTATGTAACTCAATCAATAACTGGAATTTGAACTCAGGAATTGAACCTCAATCTCTTCCATAAATTAAGAAACAAAACTTTAAAATCCATAATATGGAATGATTGCATTTCAAATCTCCAAGAGGGAATCAATAGTTTGAACATTGTAGATCGTCTGCAAGTATAAAGTATAACAACTGTGGAGTTCTGCTATCTAAACATGAACGTTCTACCGGAGTCTATGATCGAACTTTGCCACTTTCATGACCTCTTTACTACAGTCATGTTTTTATGTAGTGATAAACCTTAAAAATTTGATAAAAAATGAATGCTGGTGGAACTATACAAAAAGTTATTGGCTTAAATTGTAGAAAAAGGTAGTAGGGTTTTAAGTGTAGCTGGTAATTGATGTCAGATGACAGCAGGTGACACAAACAGGTCACCACACAAAACGTGAAACCACAGAGGGTAAAGCAGGTAGGCCAGCTCTCATTCCGACTTTGAAATGTGCCAAAGGGTTGGAACCCAATACTTTTTCATGGCCAGCTCAAGAACTCCAACTATGTGCGCTGATAGAACCAACTCGAATAACTTTTAATGGCCACTTTCCTCGCAAGTCGACATTTTTCTTTAACAGCTCACAAGTGAAGGAAAGTGTTGCTCATGAAAATCATTGCCTTTCCACTCCGCAAACGAAACTGCTCTTTGAAATGGCTTCCTGAACATTGCACAACTTCTCTCTAAACTCTACACAGGCCGTTCACGTCAATTTGTTCGAAATAAAGCATCCATTTTTCTAGTCTGGAAGTATGAAGTATTTTAAAATATATAATAATGTTGTAATATCTTTCTCTACTTTCAAAATGTTGTTGATATCAATGTTTTCTGAGACATAATAGGTGTTACATCATGATGTATTTGATTTCATTGATTTAATTCATCTATATATATAAAAGCGAAATGGCACTCACTCACTGACTGACTCACTCACTCGCAGAACTAAAAATCTACCGGACCAAAAACGTTCAAATTTGGTAGGTATGTTAGTTGGCCCTTTAGAGGCGCACTAAGAAATCTTTTAGCAATATTTTAACTCTAAGGGTGGTTTTTAAGGGTTTAAAGTTCGTCTTTTAGCATGTATATTCTTCTTATTCCAATATCTTAATTATAATTGAAAAATGTCCATACCATATGTTAATATAGAACTATAATCTAGAGAAAGTACCTCTTCGAAACAGTTGTTAACTGGTAACTAAATTTATAATTTTGTCAGGTTGGCATTAAGTTGAGTTGACTTTGTTAGGTTGGCACCAAGTTGAAGATTGAAATGCATTTATCGCGGAAAAATTGATTGGGCACTGCTGATTCAATCAGAGCTATTCGTGGGAATATTATATCGCCTGATATGGCGAGCGAAGCGAGCCTGCTGATCTAATTTTCGTACGGGGGTCTAGGGGGCGGAGCCCCCTGGCTAGACGGATATGGCGAGCGAAGCGAGCCTGACGGCTAGTAATCATATATAGTTTGGTTCTAATTTTTCATGGTTCCAATCAACAAGGCCTTCCTGGATTTGTTATTAATTTTTGAAAATAGCTCTTAAAGAATTGAACAAGTGAGTTGTGCACTTTATGAGTTGGACAAATTATGCACTTCGATAATGTTTTGATGTTATATCTTTCTTTCTTTGTTTTTTTCCGCAAGTTTATTTACTGGCTGTAATGAATAATTAACGGATAATATAAGTGAGTAAATTTAGTTGGCAAACTGGCTTGATATAAATGGTTCATATAAAATAAGTTGAAAATTTTGATTTGATATGAATTGGAATTTCTCTCATCAACCCAATTGATTGATGAATTCATATTCATCAAGGAAATAGCAGAGGGTCCATTTTACATGATAGCCAGAGTGTACTTTCTATTCACCCCTCCTCCCCGCAAATCAATCAGCTTTCATGATTCTTATCAGTGAATCCTTTATTGAATTTATGCAGTTAGAAATCCAAATCCGTATTGGACACGGAAACATTCTGTCAAATCGAATCACTGAGGTAAATTCAACAGCAGTGAAATTCATGATTGTCCAATATTCATTTGTTGATACGCACTCATCTTGTGCTGGTACATGGCCGTGGTTGTTCTTATTCTCATTAAAATTCATGAGTGGCTTGTGTAAATTGAATTCAGAGATCAGAAATGGCATACAGCCTACTCTCATCCTATCATCATGCTGACGATGGGAGTAATTCCCTGGTGCAATCCCTGAAGCGTGGCTCCGAATGCAAGAGAGAGAAAGAGAATTACAGAACGGGTGAAACAGAGAGAGAGAGAGAGAGAGAGAGAGAGAGAGAGAGAGAGAGAGAGAGAGAGAGAGAGAGAGAGAGCGAGAGCGAGCGAGAGTGATGAAGAAAGAGAGAGTGAGAGTGGAGTGAGAAGAGGTAAGAAAAGAGAATGCCAGAGGATCAGGTAGAGTGCATGAAATGAACTCTACGAGGAAGAAGGTCTAAGTGAGAGAGTGAGTGAGAGAAAGAGAGAAATATGAATCAATGTGATTAAACTCTTCGATGTATTATACAATTGAATGTCAATGAATCAATGAGGCTGTGTAGAATCTATTTTCAATCAATTAGTCCAAATGATAAAAATCTCTTGTAAAGTAATCCAATAGAAAAATTTCGTTTGTTATCAGAATAGAACTTCCTAAAATTATTCAAGAGATAAAATTAGTTTCTATGATACGAATTGAATTCAATTTAGTGAAAATTGATTATGATTGAGCATTGAGCAATGTCTTTGATATTATCTCATTTCATTCAAGAGAAAAAATCTTTATATTTGATTTGAAATAAATTTAATTAAGAAATATTATAATAAAATATGTGCCTTGGATACGCACATGAACAAGATTCTCGTATTGCAAAGACATGTAATAAAAGCCGCTCTTGGCCGTCCCAGACGCTACCCAACAAATCTTCTGTTTGTTGAGTTCCCCGTGCTAACGGTAAAGCAGCTCTATATAAAAAATTTAATACTGTACCTGAATAAATGTAAAAATCTATTTAAACCATACATGATGTCATACAACTTCCGAGCGCAACCGAACTATATTATAAATAGAACTGACTTAACTGTTTGCCGAAGACAATTCACTTACATCAGCAATAAACTTATTAACTTGGTACCTCAACACTTTCTAGTAAAACATATAACTAAGTCATCCATAAGAAATATAGTTGAATGGATAAGATCTGTTAATGTATCTCACCTCTTTCATAATAATTGATCTCCTTATCTTCTGTCACCTCCATATAAATTTTTAGTTTTAATTCAGGTGTTTTTTCCTAAAGCCATCTCTGTAATAAAGCACTCCTTTTGTTTATTATTTATTTTTTTTTCAATATTGATATATCGATTGAATGGTTTATTAATCTTGTAAGCTAAGATTTCTAAGATTGATACTCGTTGCAGCACACAAACCTCTGGTTTTGCTGGCAACGCCTATAAGCTAATTTTGAGAAGAATTATTATTTATTTCATGTTAATGTTTAAATTAAGTTTTTAATTGTGTTTTTGTTTTGAAAAAATTGTATTGTATTATGGCAAATAAAGAATTTGATTTGATTTGATTTGATTATGATAATTGCCTTTAGTGTAAATCCGAATGAGTGGAGTATTGTACATGTAATATAATGATAATTATATATGTTATGTAATATAATTTATATTATGTTTTAATTCAATTTATTTATTTTATTGTTTCAATATAATATCCATTGCACAGCTCTACAGTTAAACTTAGAATATATTCATGAGAAATACGAAATTGAAAAATATACTCGATTGTTTCCTAAATATAACCTTTGCATTTGTGGTAAGAAAACATTTAATCAGAAAAAAAAATTCGGGCCCGTCCGGGATTTGAACCCGGGACCTCCTGCACCCAAAGCAGGAATCATACCCCTAGACCAACGGGCCAGTTGCTGATCGACGTCGAAAATAGCAGTACCGAAGCGACGCTATTATCGACGCTCACAGTATAGTCAGGTTCATTTCAAACTTTCTGTATTGATTGAATGGGAGGTATTGATATTTTTCTAAGGAGTGCTGACAGAAATGAATCTCAATATAACAACCAATTCATATCAACTCCTGCTAGACAGTTAGATCTACTAGTTATGACAAATTGAGAGAAAGGAATAAAAGTTTATTAGCTGAACAGATAACGGAGTTTAAAATCTTTCCAGGTACTGTATGATGGAGAAAACTGAATAATAATACTCATATTGTAATAGTTATATTGGAATAATAAGCCCGCATGTAATCATGACTAAGAGACTCTAATATTTATTGAAATCTACAATAATTATATATATTGAAACCTACAATAATTATTCATTGAAACGATACAGTAATACTGTATCACAAAATTGTATAAACAATTTTATTTCTGCTAAAACTACATGTTCATTATTCAATTGATGTAACTATTCTATACTGATGTAGTATTCTATAGTATCATTCACATATTAGTCATAGACCTTGATAGTGGGACTATGACAAACAGTTTTTTTTTTTAAATAATCTGAAACAAAAGAAAGAAAAGTAAAAAAAGCGATAAGCCCGATAACATTATCAAATGTTTAGTTGAAAAGTAAACAGTTGAGCGAAGGTATTACTCATTCTCATATAATTGCGCAGGACAATTTAGCTTTTTTCTAGGTCAAGTGATTACACACTAAAAAAATCGCCATGGTACGTGATCATCTTTGTTATAGTCAAGGAAGTAACAACAAGGAAATTGAATAACGATAACCATGTCAATATTGAATAAACATTAATACAGCTGTGCTTTTCTTTTTATTTTAGTCAAGGAATTATTATTTCAATTATTGTTTCAGCAGCTACCATCTAGGCCTAATGTTCAAATCTGGAAATTATCTCATTTTCTGCTTTTTTTCAATGCAATCTTTAATCTTGCAATCTCACTAACAACTTGAAACGAATCATTTTTGTTTCAATATTAATAGTCCAGGCACCGAATGCTCAAAAAGGTATAGAGAGAAAAGTTTGGAACACAATTTTCAACTCCACAGCTCTTTCAAGGATAGTGAGAGGATTAACATATCAAAAATCCTCACCCCTACCCCCTGTGCTAAATGGGTGGGGGTGGTTTGCAAGTACCATTTTTTCATTTTCTACATATATCTCAAAAACTATGCATCTTATGAACATTAGTATTCTGTGCAAAATTGAAGCTTACAGAATCACCAAAAACTTTTGCCTCCACATTTTTCCCATATCTCTCATTACATAGTTTCTGAGATATTTGTTCTTGAAGGTGAGACATTTTTTGAAAAAAACACTTCTGCCTCCAATTTTTCCATCTTCCCGGCCTTATAATTTTTGAACGATTGATGAAAAAAATTCGTGCTGATTATGAGCTGATATAGCATAAAATTATCTTCAAATTGATGTATGTTTTCATTATTTCACGCATTCCCCTACGACTGTTGCAGCAGTTTCAGTGTTGAGAGTGAAAGTTTCTGTTGAGCAACAATAGATCAGTTGACAATGAAATTTGGAGGGAATGTTTGGAACACAATTTTCGACTTTGCTGCTTTGTTGAGACTAGTTTGGAGGTGAGCATATAAAAAATCCTAACCCCTACGTCATGTGCTGAAGGGTCATTTCCCACTTATTACTTAAATGCTTATATCTTGGATACAATGTGTTCTATTGACATAATCAACTACATAAAAATGAAGCTTAATAAATTTCTTACAAGTTTTGTTATGTCGAGGTTTTCCATAAATCCGATACTTTTCGATATATTTATGTTCTAAGTGATGCATTCTCGAAAACCCTATTTTTCTTCCATTTTTTCGGCCTTTCAAGTCTTATAACTTTTCAACAATTGATGGAACAAGGACCCTGGACTTGGTGCTGAAATGTGAATTTGAAAATATAAATAAAAATCTGGTGTGGTACACTCACACAACTTTCCTTGCTCATATTCGAAACTACGATCAGACTTTTGTATATGTGTATATATAATTGTTTTCAGAGTACTTTTACCTTTGTGTAAATTGTGAAATTCAATGATTTTTTTAGTCGTCATTTTTTTAAAGTCGTCAAAACAGCTGTTCTACAGATGAAATATCTCGACTATGTGTTCTTTTTATGAACTGCTCTACCTACCTACCTCATGCACGAGAAGGAGGCTACAAAGTCCATTTCTCAAGGATGGGGTGGACCCCCCATTAGTTTCCCAGAAAGGAGACTCATGCCAGTTAATAGAGCTGATAAATAACTATACAGAGTATGAATTTGAAAAAAATCGGTCAAGTTATTTTGAAAAAATCGTGAAAAACATGGTTTTTTAGTAATTATCCGCCATTTTTCTCAAGAATATTACGGAGCTCCTGCAATTTTCCAAGGAAAAAACTCATGTCATTTGATAGGACTTATGAATAGCTACCCATGGCTTGAATTTGAAGAAAATCGTTAGAGCCGTTTTCGAGAAAACCGTGAAAAACCTGGTTTTTAGTCATTATCCGCCATTTTTCTCAAGAATATTACGGAGCTCCTGAAATTTTCCCAGAAATGAAACTTATGCCAATTGATAGGGCTTAAAAATAGCTATCCATGGTATAAATTTGAAGAAAATCGTTGGAGCCGTTTTCGAGAAAACCGTGAAAAACATGGTTTTTTAGTCATTTTCCGCCATTTTTCTCAAGAATATTACGGAGCTCCTGAAATTTTCCCAGAAATTAGACTTATGCTAGTTGATAGGGCTTATAAATAGCTATCCATGATATAAATTTGAAGAAAATCGTTAGAGCCATTTTCGAGAAAAACGTGAAAAACATGGTTTTTTAGTAATTATCCGCCATTTTTTCCGCCATCTTGAATTGAATTTTATTGAATTTCTTATTGTCGGGTCCTCATGGTATAGGGACCTTAAGTTTAAAATTTCAAGTCGATCGGTTAATTAGGAATGGAGTTATCGTGTTCACAGACATACACACACACACACATACACACATACACACACACAGACCAATACCCAAAAATCATGTTTTTGAACTCAGGGGACCTTGAAACGTATAGAAAACTTGAAATTGGGGTACCTTAATTTTTTTTGGAAAGCAATACTTTCCTTACCTATGGTAGTAGGGCAAGGAAAGTAAAAATGTCATTAGCAAGTTCAATCATCTCATGAATTATTCTCTATACGATACACAACGTTAATGACTTAATATGATAAAAAATAAGATTAGAAAATTGAATCAAATAAATTAGTTCCATTGTTTTCATCTGATTATTCAAGTAGGAACTGTATTGTGATACGTATTAGAATACGACAAATCATCAAGTTTATTACTTAATCAAAACTGCTTATTTCAAAAGTTACACAATAGTATAATAATTCATTGAACACTTTAATCACATTTATAGACCTAGCTAACGTCTGTGATTGCTATTATAGACTTTGACGCAATGCAAAATATTACTAATGTTCTATTGTTATTCTGTTGCATCAAAAGTGAAATAGCTGTGAGAAATCTTACTGCTCTGCCTGGAGAAACTCTATCACGCCCTTTTCATAAGACTTTCTGGAATATTTTCCCAGCGATAGCGAGAGCTAAGCTTCTGGATTGATAAAGAATAATTAATAGGACCTCCAGGCTATAAGACATATAGTATTGAATTGCAGTTCTGGAGACAATTCTGAGACTATACCATATATACTGTACCATAGACTAACTAAACAGATCTGTGAGTGTACTAATCCAATCTATTCGTCAGTTTTTATGAATGCTTCTATAACAACATAAGCTAAATGCCAAGAAATAATGAGACACGAAGAATTTTTGAACGAATATAGAAGCTTCATATTGTAGACTCCAATATAATTTCAAACGCCCATATAAGGAATTTTTGAGTTCTCATGTTTTCCCTCATCTCTCTCGTTTTCCACGTAATATTGATTTGTAATTTTATCATGTGGGATTTGCTTATTTATAACCAAGTGAACTTATAAAACAGAATTGGTGGAATAATGCTTATATAAAAAATCTGGTGTGGCGCACTCACACAACTTTCCTTGCCGTTATGAAAATTGATACCTGACGCTAGTGTGCACGCACATCTCAAGTCTACTATTCAAAGATCTTAGCCAGCTGATGACAGGGGAACAACGCTGGAAAGAAACGGAGTCTGCTATCTCTTCATAGTGTATGATTTAATAGAATCAACAGTTGCCAACAGTTTGCAATTGAAATAATAACATTCTTTCGAATTTCGAGCTTATTTTCAATTTTAGGTGGAAATGTTACTGAACATTAATTGTAGAGATTTTCATGCTGAATCTTTTCCACTTGAAATTTTTTGTTCAAATAGTATCTGAAGCCTGATAATTGAAAATCTAAAATCAAACTTCGCATAAATGAGGCGGAGCTCCTGAAATTTTTACAGATATTAGACTTGTGGTAGTTCATAGAGCTTATCAATGACTATTCAAGGTATAAATTTGATCAAAATTGTTGGAGCCGTTTTCGAGAAAATCGCGAAAACCCCTGTTTTTGACAAAATTTTCATAATTTTAGCCGCCATCTTGAATCGCATTTGATCGAAATTGTTCGTGTCGGATCCTTATATTGTAAGGACCTTAAGTTCCAAATTTCAAGTCATTCCGTTAATTGGGAGATGAGATATCGTGTACACAGACGCACATACACTCATGCACACACACACACACATACAGACCAATACCCAAAAACCACTTTTTTGGTCTCAGGGGACCTTGGAACGTATAGCAATTTAGAAATTGGGGTACCATAATTTTTTTCGGAAAGCAATACTTTCCTTATATAGGGCAAGGAAAGTAAAAACTAGTGGAATAATGCAGGAGTCAAATAATCAAATTCATGATATAAAAATTATGTCTGATCACGTATTACAGAATTTGTATTTGAAGTTCAAAATTGAGTTCCTGGAAATTAACAAATCTACTGTACAGAAAGTCAGAATATAATTATCGTGAGTGGGCACCTGCTGGTCCCAAAAAATCAAATTCTTCAAGATGGAATATTCAATGAAGACAGACAACCTTTTTACTTGTTAGTTTTAAAAGTAACAAGAACAAGTTTATGATAAGATGAGGGAAATTCTAGAACTGAATCGATGAATTGATTTTGCACTTGATAAAAATGTCTAATTTTGAATCGATGAATTGTTCTTGCACTTAATAAGAATGTCTAATATTGAAAAACTCTGCCGCTCGTGGTTGGTTGAAGCACTTATATGCGTCTGTGCACTTTGAACTTAACTCAAGTCCCCTTTTCGGACAAATTTACTAAAAAGCAGAAAGCGCTTTCAGCCAACCCCCAGATCTCGATCGCAGGTTTTGCTGTACCAAGGTATTTCCGGTTTTTCGTAACCCCAACCACCACCAAGGTCATGAACGCTTTCTGCAGCAAATCATCAATACCTCTCTCTAATGCTCTCTCGCTCTCACTCTCTCTCTCTTTCTCCTTCAAATACCTCTTATAAAGTGCTTCACAACCAAACACAGCCTACAAATTTTCTTTAAGGTTCTCTCACTTTCGGCCGATTTTCTCCATAAATTCTTCTTCCACTCAGACCCTTCACTTCACCTAAAAAAAAACTCTTCTTCATGTTCTCTTTGAATTTGAAGAAAATCAAATCAATTAAAAATTGAAGATAGTGAGATGTCATCAAACAAACTTAAAATTATTCTATTACAATTAAACAACTGTCTTGTAGTATTAGAGTTGAGTTATGTTTGATATAATGGTACTTTTCCATAATGATAACACAAATTGAAATTTTCAACCACTTTTCCTATAAAGGTGGTTGACAATTCCAATTTGTGTTTCAAAATCAAATCAAATCAAAAATCAATTTATTCCCAAAAAGTTTTAACAAATCAAATAACATTTTACATTAATTTGTACTTAGTATTGTGATGAATCTTTCTAATAGATCTCATGAGAAGAGAGAAAATTGTGATTACCTTTTGAAATGAAAGAATTTGCTAAAGGAATGGTTAGCGACCGAGCGATAAAGCTTATTTATCAGTAACTGTATATTAGATAAGAGTACCGTTCTGTACCGAATATTTTCTAGAAAATTATTCAATAAAATTATAATTATTCTGCAAATAAAGCACGAATTATTTATGAATTGCTCAGTGATTTTGAGGTTACACTTTGTTTACTATCGATCAGATGTTTTTAAAACAGTTCGAACGCAGCTGACTGATTCAAAGTATTGTCAAATGTCATGCCGGTTTTCATGCAAGGTATAATATCATTCCTAAAAATTATAAAACTATCAATAAAGGACCAAGAATTTCGAATAAAAAAAAAATAAAATGTATGTATTATCGTTGAAATTATTTATTACTTAAGAAATTATATTATATGTCAAGTCTTATTGTAACTAACTAGGTCATAGCATGAAATTATATTATTGGTAAAAACTGCAGAAATTAATTATAACAGTCTCAAACATAATAAAAATTGTATAAGAATATTAATTTATTAATGATTACTTCAACTGAACCACATGGTAATTAAATCTCTTTGGCAAGCCTAAGCCAATCATAGTGCATAGAAATAGCACCAAAAAGGTGATCGTTTGAAAGCAACACATGTTAATCTACTATCAGACAACAAACCTGCCTTATCATATACGCTAGCACATGTACATTGTATGAGAGGAACTATGTCTATAAGATTAAGCAGTTTTAAGAATTACATAAATTGAATTATTATTGTAATTAAAGGAATTATATTCTACTGCCTGCCACTGACGTCACGTCTACGTCACAATCGTTCTACCAATGGCAAATTTTCATGCAAATTATTACATCGAGATTCTCAGAAGAAAGGTCTAGCCAAGAAGCTGAGAGAAAAAGACAGCACTTCCCTTTTGAAATCCTCACCGTTCAGATCTCTTTATAGTTACCAAGACCTATTCGTAAAAAATTCTTGTTCGATTTTATATGTTTTATTTGTGAGCCAATATTTTAGGCCAATCTATTTGTTATTTGTAAATTTATATTCATCAATCGATAAATTAAAAGTTTAAAGTAAATTATCCCTTAATTAATTTGGTGAAGGAGATATTTAAATTAAAATTCCCCACGTGCTGAAACCGAAGCCTGGATTGCTGCCGACCAAACGATTTTGATCTAAAGAAGAAAACCACGACCTCCAAGGAATTTCACGTGAGTTATAAGTTTAAAGGGGCCCCAATCTACGCTTCGAAAAATATTACAGTGCAGAAAACATAAATTTTTCTTCGTTAAATTATTGGCCACGCCGACAAGCGCTTTAGCATTTAAGAGCCTAGAATTTATTCATATAGAATTTCTAAGAACTTGTAGTTGATTAGCTATCCTCCGCTGCCAGAACCACGACCCCGAGCATTTTAAAAATATTTTATAATTCATTTTTTCACTATTTTTTCAAAACTGTTCAATTTTATCAATTGTAAAATTCTGTTGAATCACGCATGATATCATGCAAGTACAAGAAAATTGCTAATCATTTTTGTTAATGTTAAACCACTTTCAATCTGTAAATTATATTCTGAATCTGCACTGTGAGATCATATATTTTATTATAATATATTCCAGTTTTGTTAATTCGTTTTCTGAGTTCGATTATTTCTTCAGCCTGTCAATTATTGTGTCTGATACGTTCTATATCATCAAGAACCGATCGAATACGATCATTGAAATAATTGAATTAAGCTGGATATTGGAACAGGTCTAAGTGGATGTAGCGAGTGGGGTCAGATCGAGATATTTATTCTTTGTCCTTACCTGCTCATATATCAGCTTTTATCTGTTACCAACCTCGACTTAGGAGCGAACACATCAATTGTACAGCAGATGCAGCCAGAGATCATATAAATTCCTACAATAGAGCTTAAAACCCGACAAGACTCTGCTCTCGAAGTATATTCTGAACGATATTTGGTCCAAATACCGTATTTTTATCCTTCAGAACTTATTAGAGACGCAGTCCCGTAAATTATCTACATCGGGATTTTTGCTCGACCTGTATGATTTTGTATGCTCATTCTTCACAGGTAATAATTTTAAGGTATCCGTATTCAGTGTTTAGCGTCCGCTACACTACTTATGAAAGTTTTATCTCCATACAATCTGTCATAAGAAGAATCAAGGGTGAGCGAGTGTTTAGGCCTCCCGCGATTCCGACAACTGTATTGAATCTTGTAGTGAGTCAATCAGTCTGGTGTACACTCAGCGTCCACGCACGCAGTTACAAAATTTATAGCCTCTACACCATTGATTCAGTACAAGATTCACCCTACATGTGTGAAGCCGTTAAAAAACGCACCACATGATTTGCCGGCCCAACGTGAGGCATTTAGATACAGCACTACATGATTTGGCAAATCTCTCTACGTATGTGAGGCGAGTAAAAAATACAGCTTTACAGTATATAAGGAATCCCCCTACAAGACTGCACGTCTGTGTGTAGGGGGGAGTTCAGGAACAGTCTCTATTTACAATTATTGAATAGTTACCGTAATTACAATATTATGTTCATTAGTATCATTTTCATACATTTTAAAAATAAAAAACAATAATACTACTAATAGTTATAATATTAATAAGAATGAAGACTTCCAACTGTGCATGGACTGCGGTGCTTGGGGTCCAGGAAAATCCAAGAAATGCATGAGGAAAGACAAGAGAAAGGGAAAATTTTTTTTAAAGGGAAGGTGGATAAAAAATGAAATATATATATATATATATATAGGAATAGTCAAAGGAGACTGAAAAAAAGACTTCATGTAATTGAAAATAAAGAATTGTAAATGAAAGTTTCAAACTAATGTTTAGGTTACGGATGGTTGATCACTGTGCATAACGGGATTGGAGCAATCGTTCGGCCATCTCCCAGCCAATACGGTATACGGTTTTCAACTGTCTTGTAGTTTATCTGATTGGATGATTTATCATATTATAAAGTTATAACTCATTATTTGTTACAAATTATGAGTTATCATGAAATAGTAGGACTTCGAGCGGTTGTACTTACTAATATTCGTACTATACTATAATGCATTTCAAGAAATAAAAATTATTAACATTGTTATAAATCACCAAACCTCTTGCTAGTGTACAATCTAAGTTCCATTTCCCCCTCCACCGTTTTGAAAGATAGTCTTTACTCTAGTCTAATCAATTGAATGTCATTTTAAGTCATGCTTCATGCGTGGGCCAGCTCACGATTTCTCTATATTATGAGTTAACATCACAGAGACAAATGCATGGATAGAATTTAACGATATCTATCAATTTGAAGAATAACCGGTGACTAGCCTTGACGTGGTCGGAGCCATTATTTGCGTGGAAAAATGTTATTGATGGCATACTGTCACGGAATTGTTCATAGGTGAAGCTTTCATCTGGAAACTCACAAAGAGTATGCGGCAGTCAGCTCAGACATTGCTTCAGAAAATTCCTTATCCCATATTTTTCTATAGCAGTTTAACATCTTGACAGGCTCATTTTTCAAGGCGTCAATTGGAGTTGACGCGTATTCGATTTCTCTATTCTTCAAAAGCGTATTATGAGAATGTCTGAGGTGTTTGTATATTGTGAAAGAAATGGCCATGAATATTTTTCAACCTCAGTTTTGTTTTGGAAGTCCAGTCAAAAGCTCCTAGAAGGGGGACTATAACATAAGATGGGAATTTTGTGTGACTACTCCTAACTAGGCTATTATAAGAAGGGTTCAGAATAGCAAACAAGGTATATCAAAAGAGTTACAAAAATAACTCAGTAAACAAAACTGCGTCTCTTTAAAGTTTCTGAGGAAATCAGTGTAACTTTATTTTGTAGTTTATTGAGTTTTTCATAGTGGAAGAGAAACGGAAATGCTAATCAAAGATCATTTATTGATAAATTATCAAAAGAAATTTATCCAAAAATAAAATCCGTAAACTTTCCAAAGTACAAACTATAAAACCTTACCTCCTCAGGTTTTTCCAAAAGCCAACTTTCACTCATTAGACTCTAGGAAATCGCTTCTTCCTATTCTTTCATTGAAGTATATTCATGCAGTTTTGCGAGAGTCTTGAATAATATTATCTGAACTATGAGAATATAACTTTCGATTCTTAGAATTTATTTTGTGGGCCTGTAGGCCACTTGATATCCCTTGAAAATGGAGACACACAGTTCACACAAACTTACAAATCCGTTGAATCTAGACCAACGTGGCATAGGATGAACTTACAAAGTTTATTTATGTTATTAAAGCTTGAAGAAACTTGAGCCTATAGATGACTAAGCTCAACACATCCAAGTATGATCAGGGCCATGGATTACCTTGCTTCCCCTTGTGGTTAAGTTTCCCAGAATGTTTTCATTATTGAAGTTCGTTTGCCCTTTCAACAGGAAGATGTATAAGTTCGGAGAGTGAAGTTCTCAACACAAAATTGATAAAGGGTTATTATGAAATTCTGATGTAGTTTTTTCAATTAATAATTTAGGTGAGAATCAAACGTAAGTGAGACAATAACTCATATATTAGCTATTTTTTGAACGAACTTGTATAAGCTTTCAACTTTCCAGTGTTGAAAATCGATTTAAAAATTCGCGCTCCACACGTGATTTTTCAATAACTTTTGTTCAAAGACTTGGCTGTAGTATCGTCGAAAAATAGTTCATAAACGAATTATAAGCAGTTTGTCATGGGAAGTGGAATAGATAAAAAGCATATTACTCCGTGGATGAGTTTCTGGAAAACCATCCTTGAAGACTATTGGATAAGTATTGTAAATTTTTATATATTTGTTATGACTGACATGTTATATTTTCAAGGAATTATTTTTTTTAATTGACGCATTCTTGTACATTTTTATGTATATTTGAATAAAGATTAGTATTATATACAAGTGTATATCCTGTTAGTAGAGGAACTAAACCAATGCCATTGTCATGTGTGGAATTACCATAAATAAATAAAAGAAAAAAGCTTCTAATGGAACAGGATGTACATTCTACATTCTATAGTGCATTCTGTACTCTCTGCAAAGTGATTCATCCAAGGCGATCAAAATTGAGACCTGTGAATAGTGATAGTAAATATTATACGGTACTACAGTCGCTGATGATAAAACCAGTTCTAGAAGATGAGTTGTAAGATCATTAAAAAAGCGTCGAGATTCATCCACAGGTCGAGTTGAAGCGATAATTTTTCAAAAATTACAGCTCAGATAATTTCTTATAATTTCAATTCTGATCTATGAGCACTCTAAATGTAGTTCAAGAACAGGTTGGTTCACATGTGCATAGGTGAAGCTAAAATATATTTATTTCTCATCATGTAGAAATTGCATCTTTATAATAATTACAAGGATGATGCGTGAGATAATAGCGGTCTCAGGATAATAGTAAAATAGCGATTCATGTATTGCGAAGTTTATTATGGTATTATCATTGCTTTTTAATCCTCGTAATGCAGTTCAAACCCTTCTTCTCACTCAACGATAACGTGACTCCACTGACTAAAATGTCAGTTTCTTCATTTATTCCAGAGAGGTAGTAACAAACAATTTCAACGTACAGTAGTTTTCAGGCGATGAGTATAGTATAAGATATCTGATTATTTGCTCCATTCGAACTTATTCAAGCATTTCTTGATGGCAATTTATCCTTGAGATAATGGATTTATGTAGGCCTATTGTAGCTGGATGAAGTTTGGAATTTCGTGTATATTCAATCTTGTGTATACTTGGCCATGTTATAACATAAATGAGAGTTGATTGCTCCTTGAACTTAAAAAAATATTGATGATTTAAAGGAATCATTAAAAAAAAAATAAATTGCCTCTAGCTTGTACAACATTTATTTATTATTCGATATATCTGTAATGTAAATGATTTGTAAAAGAGGTAATATCTATTAATTATTGATTTTAGAAAATATTATACATTTTATCCATCGAGTTCAAGTTGAAAAGTGCTACAAATTATTATAAACTAGTATTATTATTAGATATAATAATATTATTAGACAATTTATACAACTATTACTCTTAAAATTTCCTTCTCCGAATATTGTGAAGGCATTCATTATTCATCATTAATTTATTGTACAAGATTGTACACATCATTAACAAGACACTCATCATAGTTATAATCATAATTGAATATAATCATTATTAAATATAATCATAATTATGACCATGAAAGAGAAACTAGGCTAAGCCTGAACCGTTCCTCTTCCGAATTTTGATAAAAAGTTAATGTTGTCCAATGTTGTCCAATATTAGGTTATGGAGGTTACACGTGACTGACACGTGATTACACTGCTTCACCGCTTAATTTACCGTCCAGGAATTGTATTATTTTAAAATGTTGAAAGTTATACTTCAATGAAAATAATTTCCTTTTAGAGTACTCAAATATAACATATCTTACGTAGTTGGGTATTGGTGAATACTTTTCAAATTTTTTACTCTATAGATGATTATTCATAGAGAGATGGAAGGTTTGTAGGGTATAATCTCTAATGCTTTTCAGGTCGACTCATGTAATTTGAGAAGAGTGATAAGTAATGAGCAGAAGGTTGGTGTTGCACCCCAAAGTCGAATATTGTTTATTGATGTTCACGCAGATGAACGATTCGGATAATGCATTCCGACTGTTTCTGCCATAGAGGAGAGTCCATATATTAATAGAAACAAAACATGAATGGCTGATGTTCGATGGAGCATGATGGGGTTGTTGTGATAGCTGAGGCAATCATGGATACGGATCCTGTTCCCCAATCTATGACAGTGGATAACAGATCACATTGTTCTTTCCACTGACTTCACACAGACTGACAAACTCCAAATGAAACCGATAGACACGCACTCACGCACATGCACAGGAGCAGCTCAAAATCATATAAACTGTTCTGATACTCCTACTTAACCTAATTAAATTTCAATTCGCCATCCCAGCAATTTATATTCGACTCTCGCATTTTGATGACGAGTTTGATGGATTTCACTAGAGTGCGTTCCACTATCCATCGTGTACCGAATTTCGAGATAGATGAATTATTCCGCATCGGCTCTCGACCTCCGACATTCATCATCCACAACGGTAAACAATCGTTCAGAATGTTTCGCCAACCTATAAATCATTCGTCGATTAAATTCAAGCTCCAGTTCGAGACTGTTGACAAGTTTCCATTACTATTGATTCGATTTTCTAATCATCAATTTATGTTTGCTCTCATATTCACTTTCTATTAGATTTAATCAACTCCTTTAAATGGATTATGGATAACAAATAAATGTATAATAATAAACATTTCGCTGTGAATGAGCGAGTTGTCTATTGGCTTACGAATTGGAAGATTCGTCGTTTCATGATACGATTTCATTCAACAATTGGATTGAATCTTATTAATAAGGTATTCATTATTGTTAACTCTTTTTTCTTGTGTCTTCGCAAGAACAAATCGTTCTCCATTTTATTTTTCTGAAGATAAGGCATTTAAAAAAAATATGCTGGCGGTTGAAGCTGTGAAGATGTTTCTTAGAAAATTCAAGAATCTCATGGATTCAGATATGATCACAAACATCTACATGGAGTTTTTGAACACTTCTCTAGAATATCAAGATCAATTCCTGGATGTCAAACTCAATCAATACAAGAATAGAATCATAATGAATATCTCCAGGTCCTCTTTCTCAAACTTAGATTATTTTCAGCGGAAGGAAAAGGGTTCAATAAGAGAATTGTTTGTTTATACAGCAATCATCCATGTTGAAAGGTTTTTTGTGCTGACGAATGATGTGGAAGATTCACCGCTATTTTGCTAGTTTTGTAATTTGATAGGGGAAAAGTGGCCACCAGGCGCTGGCTGGTATTTCACGACATGCGGTCGTATCGGTTTTTCGAGTCGCTCTGAATTACAGGGAAGAATGTGTCCCAACCCAATAAACCGGAATTCGAATGGTGAACAGCTGTGTTTTCCAGTGTTCCTTCATTCAGGATCGCACAGGTAGCAGTGGGGCCAGGGGCCAGGCTATTGATGGAATGTGCCCTTGCACAAATTTAGGGGCAGACAGCTGCTCTCGAGTGGTGTGGTAGAAAGGTGCCCTTTACTTATCATTAGGATCCTTCAGGCGTCACAACATGAAACGGAATATTCAATTACTGTACGCGTCAAGAAATTATTACCTTTCAAATAATATTTTAACTATGTTGAAATGTTCTTAATAAGTCAAAGTCAAAGTTATACGTTATAAGTCGAAGTTATAAGTTAAAAGTCGAAGTTTTCATATGAATGTTATAATTTTCATGTTTTCAATGTACTTTACTATTGTCAATGCTTACTGTTGTATAACACGTGAAAAATAATAAATTAACGAATTGGAATCTTTCACCACAGTGGCCTATAATAGACCACTGTGGCCTATAATAGACCACTGTGGCCTATAATAGACCACTGTGGCCTATAATAGACCACTGTGTCCCCAGCCTATAATAGGCCACAGTCTCCATTACAGCGAAATCATATTTACTAGAATAATAATCAAATCTATTGGATTTTTCAGAGCCCTTCATGAGAAGTGAAAGATAATATCTCCTGCAATAATTGATTTATCAGACATTACATTGTTGCTGGGGTTCACTCTACTTTGTTGTATGCCAAGTGACCAATAAAATTATGAATATTGTTACATATGTATTGTTCGTTAGAAGTACGTTTAACTGGTTATTTTAAGTGATGATCGTGTGATCGTGCCATAGGTTGAAGTCCGTTTTTAAATGGATTTGCATGGCAACTCACACATAACTTCTGATATGTAGCTAAGATTGTTGCTATTGTGATAGTGATTAATTTGTATTTTCTGCAATAAATTAATTTAAAATCTTATGATGACAAGTTTTACTTGTTGATCCATCGAATTATTTCTCAATTTGATCAAATGTTGAAGCTCATAAATGTGAGAGTCAATTTATTTTTGGAGATTAATTGATGGATGAAAAAGCATTCATTCATCAACAGCCAATAAAAAAATGTTTCTACTGGAATCAATCAAATATATGTTGATTGTTCGAGTTGAAAGTCCAATAATTTATTGTAAGTTAATAATCGGGTGTGAATATGTGGATGGATTTATTCCAGTACCGTGAGAGTTAAGGTGGGCGCACAGAGATCGTCATCGGACGGACGGCACGCATCGGACGGATCTTATCTATATAATATATAATATATAAATATATCTCTTTATAGATCTAATATCTCACTTTGTATAACATGAAGCGTAGTGCATTGGAAGTGTATTGCATTGTATAAGTGTATTACAATAATTGTATAGGTGTATTGTATTAATTTATTTATTAGAGCAAACAATACGATAGTCGGGAAAGAGAAAACAGGCTATTGCCCAAAACTTCTTCAATTCCTAATTTCTATATTGTCGGAAACTCTTTATGAAAAGAAATTTCTCCTTGGAATCAATTCTTCTTAGACTTAGGGACTAATGATTCTTTCTCGTTACGGATGATGAAGGATGCCGAGAAATAAAAGCTTACTTCAAGAGAAATATTGAAAAGTTTCCGTCTTGCCAATCGATCGATAGGGCGAATACAGAAGAGCCAATAGTGCAGAAAGCAAAAACTTACAACCAAAGCAGGATTCCTTTCTATTCCAAAGACTTGCTGCAAAGTCTCTGAGATATAGTTTACATAGTTCCAATGCTACTGAGAATCGAGAAATTTTTTATCAGCTTGCTATGTAACCAATCTATACTACTGATACACTCACTATGAATATTTTCTCGAAGATAATTGATAATTCCCAATTGTTTATTTGGTTCATGTGTCAATAGAGAAATTATGGTCCTTGTGCTCTCATATGTATCTCAAAATGAATAATCAAATAAATTTGGACAAACGCACCGTGTTATTGTTGGATGTAGAGCTGCCAACAAAATACATGGGGGACTTGAACAATAAAATTGGGTATTTAATATTTGAACGGGAAAGTGGGAACGTGCATACTTGAAGGGAAAACAAGATCATGATTATTATTAACACATCCCTCATCATCCAATTCGTTCGAGATGAGAAATTGAAAATATTTAAATCTCATTAGTCGTGAACTTCCATCCTTTGGAGCAGAATCCTCCAATTCAAATCTGGTATTGGTTCAAAAGAATAATGGAGTTATAAATATTGGATTTGAGAAACAGGGGAGAATGAAATTTGAAGTTCCAAATGATGCCTCTATCCAATCAGCAAACTTCATTTTTGAAATTTAAAAGCACTGTTAAATTTTAAAAGTGTTTGAATGAAGTTCGTTGTGGTAATCTCTAAATTATCTTATCACTCGATGCAGAAAGTGAAAGACAGTTCGATAATGATGTATTAACGCACTTCAAAGGTGAGACATCATGTCTATGATAATGTTGAACTAATATTAAAATCTATGTATCCAATGTAAAACCTAAGCTTTATTGGGTGTACCTGAAACCTGACGTAGTAATCGGGTGATAAAAAGTAGTGATTGTCTGACTGATCTGATAAAAATAGAGGAAGTTGTGACACGGTTACATGAGTTTCGCAGTCAGTAAAACGATTTCAAATGAAAGTATTTTTCACTGTCAAAGTCGAACGGTCGTTTAACCGTAGATATAGGTTACAGATAGAACGCAGTCTGATGAATATTTATTTGACAGTCACTTTGAACGAGTTCTCTTCAACATGTCTGTTCAAAAGGAAATGGCAACAGAATTAAATTTTCTGCTAGCTATGTGTATTTGACAATTGGAAGTAGGTCGAGCAATTCAAATTCTATTTGAGAGTAATATTTCGCTCACTACATTCCATATGATACTTCTTGATACTCTGTACCTGTTCTATTCACTATCGTACTATCGTAGCCTACTGTATATTACATAATATACTATGGAAAAAACTATTTTCGAGAAATGAAGGCAGCTACTACTCAATATGAACATTGAAACTTGATAACGAAGGTTCTGAGAGTTTGGGGAAAATTTAAATTATTCTCTCATCAGATTTATCTATTATGTTACATTCTTCCATGAAATTACTGTGTTATATTAACTACTTTGTTGAGGATTTGAATCTATTTTTTTTAATTCCAATTCGGTAGTGAGCTATCTGAATAAAATTAACAATTTCCGTTTATATCTCTCACTTTTTCATAATATCAGGAACTTATAACAAATAACAATGACAATAACTAGTAGGCCTAACATTAATTTCGAAAGGAAAGTGAAAAGCTGATAAGATTAATAATTCCACTGTTATTGTTTCCACAGATAATTATTAATTCTGTTTCCACAGAATTATTGATTCCATTATGTAGTGTGAGCTTGAATTCCACAAACCCACAACGGGAGGAGTGCTTAAAACATTCATAGTTGAATACACTGATCCAAAGTTCACAGGTAAGTACACTCAGATTGAAGGTAAGGAGCCTTGAACTCATGTTTTATGAGTAGTAGTTATCTTCTCAGTTTACGAGTGAAATAGTTATTTTCTCTATTCATGGGTAGTGTATTTCTACTCATTCATGTACTCCGTACACCAAGTCAACTAACATGCAACTATACACAACAAACAATAATCCGAGATGGATATTTCCATCTGAGTAGGTTTTTTCAAACATTGAAGTGATATCATTTTGTAAATCTTCTTTTGAAACGAGAATTCTCTTCTCCAACACACCCAAACACACAAAAAAAAAGAATTAAGGATGTTTCATGTTCAAAAGAAATTGAATTACTTTTGTAGTGTATAATGTTAGACAATAAGTATTCAGTCCATAATCAAAAATTAAAAAATGTAATAATGACAGGATTTTCAAAAGCAACAAAAAAAATCTTGTAGGCAGCTTTTAAACGAAAATGTTGAGTTATATATTTATCTCGATAAGAAAGGTATTCTTTGTAGTTTTCTGTAGAGGCTTCTATAAACATTTATTAACTAAACTATAGAAGATTCTTCAATAAATATGGTACACAACTAACATTTGATAATCCGAAGCTAAAATTTTTATTGAAACAGAAAGAGTAAACTGAAAAATTTTATCAACTATTATCAAAAACATGATTTCGAATGCTTTTTCCACATTATTTGTTGCTTTATAATTTTATTTTTATTAGAATTGAGTTCCTTCTTCCAACATTACTATCCAGTGTTAGGCCTCATGCATTCATAGGATGAACTATTCAAATTAAAAATATCCTGTGTATCAAATGTAACAGTTTTCTCAGTTGCAGTGTATGAAATCAATTTTATCCGAAAGTGGATACTCTGTTTAATAGCGCCTTCCACTTAGCAGAGCTGCAACACGCTCATCACAGAAGATGTGCGCTCGCCAAACAAGGACTATTCACTACACGGGCCCACAGAAAAAAGGAGGAACAGAAAAAAGGTGAAACTTTGTTCTTTCCTCGGTGACAGGACGCAGTCGAAACTGGACAGTCATCAAGTACATAGAAAGAAAACCAGTACATGGCAGTAATATCATATCAGCAATCATATGAAATCCTTATTCATTTATTTGGTCTTCAGTACAGAATTCCTCAGATTATTAATGCCTGAATTGTATCAGATTTTGAAAGAAACTCGAACTTTTGTATACGCATATTCGCCTATGCGTTCTTTGTGATAGAACGTACTGTATAACGATTCGTAATGTTTCATTAATATATTTCTGTTGATGAAGGATAATAATTTTAATTTCTGATCATGATATTACTTGCTATTATTCGCGACAAATCAAATAATTATATAAATGATATTGATTTTTTTTTCATGAACGATTTTATGTTTATATCCTTTGTCTCCAATTTGCACGTACTACAATAAGTTGATACAAGCAATACCGATGGTCACAAAACTAGAACGATAATTTATTTCATGTTTCTGTCCCATCCACCATGAGAGCATTTTTGGTCGTAAATATGGTGAAATCTACTTCACGAAGATAAAACCATCGGACATCAAACTTAACATTTAATTACCCCATTTGTTATCAATGTTATTCTGTCGGAACTGTCTAGAACAATATTATTTATTGCTCATAGCTAGTAAAACCAAACGTTCTTTCCCATTTGTGCCTAGGAGTAATATAATGATATATTTTTGTAGCAAAGAAGTATTGAGTGCAATGGATGAATTGAATTCATAGCGCAATAAAAATTATATGAATTTCCTTGATAATATAATATGTCTGGCAACATGTCGTCGTGAGTATAAGACCAAAGCAACTATCAGTAATACATTGAAATGATACAATGAAACCTACTTGTTACTGTCCAACAAACTTCCTAGTTCTTGAGAAAAACAATTTTATTAGGGAAGATACTGGGACTATTGATGATTGTCCTCTAATCTTGCTCTCCTTTAAAATGTCTCTTTGTTGGAAGAATTTGATGATCTCCACTTTGTACTTGGATTATTTTTATTATTTTCCTCTCTACACTTTTTAAAAGCATGTAATAAAAATTTATAGTCTTCCCAACGTCTGAAGCTATAAACGTCGACCAACGTGATTTTTCGATAACTGTTCAGCTACTTCTGAACTGCCACGAAAAATTGAAAATAATGTTCATACTGTATTTACATTTTACAGATGATAAAAATATTGTACTGAGAGAGAGCAATATAATATAAAATTCAAATGTTACAGTTGATCCATTTACAGACTTACAAGGGAATAAAACTAGGACTTTATCTTCAGTCATTCTCCATTCAAATATCCGTCATGAGTCGATAATAACTGGAAAATTGATCTTTTTTTATAAAAGTAGAATGAATTTTTCAATAAACTAAGAATTGAGTGATATAATCTCCAGTGACGAAGAAGAAAACCAGTGATGTATTGCTCCAGACGCTTTGCTTCTCATGCCGCCTGGCATTCATTGTTCATATTTTAATGGATTATCAACGTACAAATCATGCACCCTTATGAGCATCATCAGCCAAAGGTATGCAACCATGTTTGATGACTGATTAAGAGTACCATTGAATCCTATGGAACTGTTCACACTTTCGCAGACTGCAAATGAATGAGCAATCTCATAAGAGGCGAAGGTATTGATTTTCGACCTTGATAAGATAATTGAACTTTTTTGAAGGTTGAGAAATGAATAATGTTAAAAGAAAGTCACTAATAAAAATCAGAATATGTTAAAAATTGATCTTGTTCCATCAATTTTGTTATTTTTCACAGCAAAGGTTGTTAAAATTTCCTACCGTCAACCGTACAAAAATTGTCCAATGGAAATTGGAATGGCTGCGTTCCTCCTCATCCCTCCGCAATAATAGACGTTGTCAATTTGTCAGGTGTTTCTTAGAAATATCAATAATCGATTCTCATCCATGATCAGCTGTGGACAACGTTGATCAACTCTTATTTGGCTACGCTGCTCTCATCTGTCCCAATTTCCATCGGACTATTCTGGTGCGGTTGACTATGATCATGTTTATAGTTTTTGTCATAGTCATTCAATTCCAGTTGTTTCACAACCATGAAATAAAGCTGATTGTAGAATAAATAAACATATGATTCTCATTACAGCATATTATACAGTAATAAAATCATATGTTTTCTTTACAGTCGAGTATGTTTCCTATTTCCGAATTTGGAACAGAAAACTAGTACAAAAGCCGCCTTTTAGCGCTCCATGTGGAAGTTTTGTCAACTACAATCAAGAAATTCCTGATTCGAAACTTGTAAACTACGTTATGTTAATAGAATGCATGTAGTAATGTCAGCACAGGCAGGTAATGTTTTCTGTTTCTCAATTATTATTTTCTAGATTTTTATGACAAAAAATAGTGTTAGTTACTTGGACGTGAATGTCTTTTGCAGTGCTCGAATGAGATTTTAGTCTCGGCTAACGCCTCGACTAAAAACATCATTCTCGCCTGCAAAAGGCCCCTTCCCGTCCTTGTGGCTTGAGATACTATTTTTTCATGGTCATTCAAATTAAGCTGTTTTCCATACGTCGAGCCGGTAAACAGCTGATTGTGAGACAAGAAACATATGATCTTATTGCAGCATACTGTACTGTAATGGAATCATATGTTTTCTTCAAAGTATTTCATCATTTTTCCTAGTTCCGAAATAGGGAATTTCTCTGCTTCAAACCAAGGTACATAGAGAGAAGCCAAGACATATTGAAGATTGTTGAAAAGTTTGATCTCTTGCTGCTAGCCTGAGATGATGAAAAGCTGATGTGAAAGAATCACACTCATGCTTAAAACTAGCGTTACCAAACAAGTGTTGTAAAATACTATTCCGATAATCAATCAATTGAGCATTTATCAATCGTTTTCTTAATAGTATAATAATTTTTTTATAAAATGACAAAAATCAATGCTTCGATTCTGACAACATATATATGATTCCTTCAGTCCTTCAGAAGGATGAAATCTAGTACTTGATATTTGTGAGAAGTGTTACTGATAAATTATGTAACCTTGGAGCTAATGAAGATTTCTTATTTGCTGTACTCATTGGCTAGTTCCTCATTGCTATTACTTATTATGGCGTATTCAGATCTGAGCTTATATTTTGAAATTAGGATGGATAGATTATTGCTTGATATCGTTGAAGAGAATAATTTAGAAGGAATGAGTCCTATTTTTATGTTTGGAACATCTTTTTTTCCAGAAGTCATTGATTAGTATCGTTTGTGTTCAAGCGTAACCCATGACTGGAATCCAACCTCTGCTCGATGCTCGAATAATCAGGTAATGTGAAGGCTTTTATGCCTTTTTTCTCACTCCATCTCTTTTTTGACCTGTGCCTATCACTTCATCCCCTTTCTCTCCCATAAGCCCCATTTTCTCCTTGCCACCAAAAGTGTAGGTGCCATTGTGCAATGGTAAACTCTTGAATAGTGACAGAAGAGAGCCTCTACAGAGTTTCCGCCGCCACTGCGATTGACAGTTGTGTCATAGAAAGAAAAGGCAAGGAACAAATCTTTTTTGTGCTCAAAGAAAAAAAGAACAAGAAAAACTAAAGCCTATAGAAAAATGTATGAGGGGTGCGAGTGATAGGAAAAGATAGAAGATGCCTGATAGAAATGGAATCCTCTATTCGTTGGATTGGTGGGGGGGGGGGGAGTGTAAGGCTTGTAGGGACGCACCAGCCCTGGCTTGGGGAGAGCATCGGCTTTTAGACTAATCGAATGAATGCCCATAGGAAAAACGGAAAATAAGACATCGAATAAGATAGGGAACATTATTCAAACAAAGCTTGACCCATGTCATTTTTACCAGCTTAACGGCTATAAGCACTCTTATCTAAAAGTAATCTTCATTTCCGAATCAATTCAACTCTAATGATATTATGAATGTTACTTCCTACCAGAAACTCACTGTATTTTTCATAACACTTAAATACGACTATTGGAATGAATCAGCTTCAAAAAGTGATTGATGTAATTAGTGGATTTGGATGAATATCTTCATTAGAAATGTAATCACTGATTCAATAATTCTTCATTGATAAATTCGAAGGGATATTTTCGTTATTCAACACTCGTTAATTCACCGAACGTAGTGAGGTCTATGTTTTAACTCGGATTTTCTTTTGTCTGTCTGTATGTAACGCGATTAAGGTCAAACGCGTTGATAGAATTCCATGAGATTTGGCAGGAATATTCCTTTTTCAACTGCGCGTCGATGTATACACAAGGTTTCTTGAAATTTTGCATTTTAAGGATAGCGCAATATGAAAAGAGAAGGAATTCCTCCATACTCTGATATCACTATATATATATCATCTACTTTGAAGATAGGAGTAATCAGACTATAGATTCATAATTAATCAGCTGACAAGTGGATTATTCATTGCATGCATTACACAGATGTCTGGCCGTGTCTATTAGACATGGGTAGATAAGGTAGGGTTTCAATATTTTTTATGATGCGTGCCCATCAGTATCAATATTTTCACATTTGAAAAACAAATTTAATAGGTGATTGAAAAAAAGATTAAATGCTGAAGAAATTATAATATTCTTGATTGAAAAAATTGATTTTAAAATAGTTGAGAAATATTTTTATCAGATCGGAAGATTATCACGAGACTGGATAAATTTTCATATGGGATACAAATTCAAACGTGAACTGAGTTTATTAACATAAGTGAGTTTTTTGATCTTGGAGAAAACAAATAACAGTTTTTAAGAGTAAATTATGATTCAACTGAATCAACTAGTACAGGTGACACTACTTCTGGATGGGAAATCTGCGTGAGGTCTACTGTTCACAGAACTACAAATAATTAGTGGTTAATACAGTGGTCAAAATGAATGAATGAATTAATGAATGATTACATTTCTGACACCAGGAATATTTTTAGAATTGTAATGAGAAACTAATGATTTTTGCAACGATGCATTTTCAAAGAAATCAACTGCAGTATTTTAAAATGATTCTTCATTTCCTTTGATCATGAGTCGAAATTGTTTTTAGTTCACAATTCAACACATAATACAATCAGTTTGAATGATTATTTTCGAGAATGGAATTGTTGAAACCAGTCAATCAACTACTGAGCAAAAGTGATAGTTTTTCTAGTTTTGCAGATTTGCGAATTGTTTTTAACGGTGGTGAAAGAGAAGGATGCGGCACTTCCAATACAGTGTTTGATCTTTGCATTCGATCTCATTACAGACGAATCAATCTTAGTTGAAAAACTAATACAGATCAATAATTTCAGTCCTGTATGTTCAATAGCAGTTGAAACCAAGTTCAAATCAATCCAGAATTGAATCAAGGTATTATCGCATTTATTATAATGCGTTTCAATTAGTTCGGCAAATGGTTTAAACTAGGATTGAAACTTCGTCGAGCAAACGGGCTTTTGTATATTATGCAATTATATATTCAGTAATCATGCTTTCTGAGAACACTTCATCTGTATTCAAACAAGTAGAATTCTAGAATGGAATTGTGTGATCTTCTTGAAGAGAGTTTCAAATTGCCGCTCATAAAAAACCTTCATGTCAAAATTACAATAAGACAAAGATTGTACAAAGATTTCTTCAAAACAACGAAAATGATAAACACTTCAGAAGTGAATCTCGGATAATAATGCTCAGAGAAGCAAGTATGATGAAAAGTTTTGTTTGAGGGAAATTAACAGATCATGTTATATTGGAGAGTGAAGTTGAGATGAATGCTTGAAAAAATTTTAATTCAACTTCCGGTGGAGAAGCAAAGAAGGGTTGTTTGGTTGTAAAACTAAACCTAAGGCATATTTTGGTGGAAAGAAAAAGTATTGTTTAAGAAATTGAAATGCTCACTGCGCTTTAAAAGGACGATAAATTGGCCGGAATAACATTGAAGACCAGTTTTCGCTTTGCTCGCTGAAGTCTGAAGCCAAAGTCAGTTGAAGCTTGAAGTAGAGAAGTCTTGCTTCCGCATCGCTCTCAAGTTCAAAAACAATAGGCTCCCAGCAAGAAAAGTGTGAGCCTAGACTCTTCAAGAACAATAGCCTGCAAAATTAATCCAGTAAGGAAGGAGAAAGAAAACCACTTACTCAAAGACAGATGAGATTCCTTGACTTGAAAACGGAAAAAGTGGAATCTGGATTGAGGGATAGAATCTTCGCCTTATTCAAATTTGTACTCACAATGAATTTCCACATCCAACTACTTTACAATCTTCTTAATAATTGTAATGATATATCCTCGATTCAGTCATTCATCAGCATACCGGCAGGTTTAGCCAACCAATCTGAATAAAAAGACTAGACTATTTTCCAACCACAGATTTTTATCTATTAATATCAACAATGAATCTCTGATTGGACAATATCTAGTATTCATCGAATATGAATAACTACCAAAATATCACCTCGACAACTAATCAGAATGTGTAACAGACCAATATCTTACAAGCATGGTTAGTTATGTCTGTGAGTTCTAGAAATTCTCAATCTCTGAATTCACTGATAATATAAATGAACTTTACCTCAGTTTTTCTTTTTTCACATCAGTTTTTCTTTTTTTTAGATAGAGTTGAAATGGTCCATTATTCCAATTATTTCGTGTTTATGGAAAAAGTCATCAGCATGATTTGAAAATATTTTGCTATCTTCTAATTTATCATTCTACTCAAATATAAAATAAATTCGAACGATCTATCAACTCACCAATGAGCATCCTACTCGTATAATAAAGTATGATATCGTACTATATCAATACTACTTGCTGTGAAGAATTTTATCACTCACTTAAGTTTCGGAGGATTCATGAACATGTAATAAAAAAATCTGTTCAAATCAGATAAATTTTTCATCGTATTAACAGATTATTTTGAATAGAGTTTGAAGATTAACTCATTCATGTCTATTTATTCAAGTTTGGTGATGTTCAATCTTGCTGGGTAAAAAACGTTGGTTGGTTGACAGATTAGCCGGAAGAAATACTCGTAGGTCTGGAATCTAGTGAGTTGTTCTTAAAGCTGGTGTAGTATTCGCCTCCAAAGCAAGAGAAGGGTGAACGTTTAATGCGAGCTATTTATTTGCTCCCCCACTTCACTCGACTCAATCCAGATAACGTTACAATATTTGGGCGCCGGGAAGTGTAAGACGGGGTTTAATGGGCATGCACCCAACTTTGGCGGGGTGTGTCTTATCTGGGTTGTGTGTGCGTTGCTGCGGTCGCCACAGAAGGTAGCCAGCCTGCCGCACAATCAAAGCCCTCATAATCTCCTCAGTCTAGAGTCTACCAGACGCGTCTTCAAAGAGTAATCAGATAGCACCTTCGCTCTTGTTTCTAGGGGCTCTCTGCTACTGTCCAACCCCCATTATATCCCCTGGTGGTCGGAGCCCTTTTAATAATCGCTAATGATTCCTCCCACATCCGACTACTGTCTTAATGACGAAACATTGTCATTATCATAATGAACGGCATCGGCTTTTATCTTAGGCTCTGGCTTAATGATGGAACGTCCTCCTCAACCAGAACGTTAGGCCTCCTCATTTTGTAACTGAAATCTCATAGCGATTTGTAGCCTCGGAACTGAGCTATCAGAGTAAGCTACATCCAATTACACCCAAGCATGATATAAGCGTATCAAACATCGGTGATGAAATAGAGCTCTTACAAGAATAAATTCTATTGTTTAATGATCCCAAGTTATGATAATTCTGAATATGGATACATCACAGCCAGATTGAATTATCAATTCACAAAATGCATTCGAAAATTGTACGAGTAGGGAATAAAGGAGGTTCCAAAAAGATTTCAATCCAAGGAAAAATTATTAAAATCATGTACAGTTGAACCTCGTTTACCCGGACCCCGTTAACTCTGAAGTCTGGATAACACAGATCAGTTTTTGGAGAAGTAATTGTCATACATGACATCCAAACCTATTCAATTTTTAAAATATAATTTTGTGAATTGGAGATCTGGTCGCGGATTCAATTATTATTAAATGTAATTGATAAAGCGAGAAGATCTCCATTGTACAAAGATGAAACGTGTATTAATTTATCACGTTTCGTGAAGGCAATATTATGGTTTTTAGCTCCATGCTATACAAACAAGAGTGAAATAGAAAGAAAAAATAAAAATCTTAGTACCCTTTTTGAAATATGTGATTAAATATTTCAAAAAGGGTACTAAGATTTTTATTCTTCTTTCTATTTCTATAAAAGTAGCCCTGTACAGAAATGAGATAATCAAGAGTGAGTTGACCTTTGGTCTGTGAATCAAGGCTGCATGTGTTTTTCACATAAATAGATTTTGAATTTTTCTTTCGAGGCCCGTATTCCTTGAACTGTGTGTGAAGTTAGTTGTTGAGTTAAGGCATTGGTTACCTGAAGGATTCTGTCTTGTGAATTCAATTACTGTATATGCTGTCACAGTCCGGGCAGTTTCATCATCATCATCTTCATACAAGGATTAGGCTCTATTGGCCTGTACCGGCATCCATTTCTTCCCTGGTCTTCATATGCCTCGTTTTCCTTCGGGTTTGTACTCCCATACTAATATTGGGAGCCTATTGGATAGCATTCTGAATAAATGAGTAGACCAATTTTCCCGATATTTCTTCAGAATATCCAATAGCGGTTCTACATTCAATTCAGCTCTTATGTTGACATTTCTTATTTTATCCAGTCTACTACAACTTTTTACCGCTCGTGAAAATCTCATTTCAGCAGCTTGTATACGAGATTCAGTTTGTCTGTTTAAAACCCACTCGCTACCGTATGTTATTAACGGTATCGCCATTGTTCTGTAAAACTCCAGCTGGGTATCTCGTTCGCCTTCCTATAGCTTGTCTTATAGTGCCACAGACCGCACTGACCTTTTTCACCATCTTCATCCTCATCGAATGAAATGCGGCATCCCAAGTAGCTGAAGTCTCTCACTTGATCTAATGCTTGATTGTCTACCACGATTTTTGATCTGACTGGCCACTTTTCCCTGAATGCCATTATCTTGGTTTTTTGAGGTGAGATTTTCATGCCAAAGTCCGACCCAATTTCGTTTAACTTGAAAAGAGCATATTGTAGTTTATCTTCCAGTTGAAAATGATCACAGTGTCGTAAGCACATAGTAGAGAATTCATAAAGACATTATTGCAGAGCTCTATCCCTGCCTCAACATATCGATTCCAAATTTCCAGAATCTCGTCAGTGTATATATTGAAGAGAGTAGGCGACATTGGGCACCCTTGACTTTCACCTTTATTCATTTCGATTTTCCCCGTTTTTCTATTATTGCCGGACGTGATAACGATATCTGTATTGGTGTATGCACCCGCAATTGCAGCAACAAGATGTTGGGATATCCTTTTACGAGCATTATGTCCCACAATTTGGCCCTTGAAACCTTGTCAAATGCCAATCAATAAACGCCATGTGAGTTTCACAATATTATATTCACGATTTTTCTCAATGATCTGCTTCAAGGTGAATACAGCATCCATCCATCATGATCTTCCTCGGCGGAACCCCATCTGCTCTTCTCCTATCAGTGTTTCTGCAATAACTCTCAGGCGTGTCAGGATGTCAGCATATAACTTGTATGCAGTGTTCGAGAGGCTTCTTCCACGATAATTCTCCGGGTTAGCTCTATCCTTTTTCTTGTGTATCGACACCACATTTGAGGTAATTTTCATTTATTGCATCTCTGATTTCACTATTCCAAATATTCAATCCTTTCTGGTTTTGACGCTCTGTGCCAAGTGCTTCTGTGGCTGCCTGTTTGATGGCTTTCTGTAGATTTTCCCATTCCTCATCTATGGTGTCCTTTGTTGGCATTCTAGATAGGTAGGTGTTCAATCGATTTTGGTACAATTGTTTAACACTCTCCTCTTGCAAAAGACCATCCTTGAAAACCTTTTCTTCGGTTGTTTTTCTTGGAGATGATGAATGGTACTATTTAGCAAACAAATCGATTTTCCCCACCAGCAAATAATGATCAGAGTGGATATCTGCACCTCTGAAAACTCTTACATCTCTTACTTGCTTTGCCAGTCGCTGATTCACCAAGATATAGTCGATTATTGATCTACTTCCTCTAGCTGACCATGTATAATTATGGATATCTCGTTTTCTGAAAAATGTGTTGGTGATTTTTAACTGATTGTAGGAGGTAGAATCCCGGAGCTTCTCACCATTTCTGTTCGAATTTGCTTCTCCAAAAGTGCCAACACACTTGGGTATTGGATTATTTCCTACTCTCCCATTCATATCGCCCAGCATAAGAAGATCATCTTGTTCTTTTATACCATTAACAACCTGTTGTAGCTGAGAATAGTACAAATCTGTTTCTTCTCTTTTCCTTGGGTCTGTGCTGTCCTCAGGAGCATACACACCAATAATAGGAAAGTGTCCTCTGTAATGTTTGATTCTCACTGTAATTATTCTGTCACTTATGAACTGATAATCTTTTATTTTTGGTTGTAGATCTTCGGCTATGAAATTGGCAACTCCTTGCTAGCTCTCTGTTCCTTCTGTACTCCACTGTATATAACGACATAGTTTCCAGCATATTTAGTTCCTGATAGCTTCATTTTTGTTTCTGTTATAACAGCTATCTTTATACCGGAGTTCTCTAGAACCTTTGCTTGTTCGATTTCTTTTGAAAGAAGTCCTCGCACATTCCAAGTTGCTATTCTAATTGTCTCCATTATCCATTTATTCGTTGTATTTGATGTTCCATTATTTTTTCCTTAAATTCCGGTCCCGATCCGAGGCTAAATTATTAAAATCATGTACAGTTGAACCTCGTTTACCCGGACCCCGTTAACTCTAAAGTCTCAGTTTCCCCGTTAACTCTAAAACACAGATCAGTTTTTTGAGAAGTATGGTAGATAATGACTTTAAAACTCTACTAACAATAATCAACGGTTATTAGTGTTCTCAGTAAAGAATACTTGGATTTTTCTATTAAGTATGCTGTTTCCTTGTACATATTCAACATTTTCCTGGTAACCCAGATTTCCGTTAACTCAGATCGTCTCCGGTCCCAGTTAGTCCAGATAATCCAGGCTTTACTGTAGGCCTACTTCCATTTATAAAGAAAAATATAAATGTTAAATGCAAACATCTTGGAATCATCAAGAACTCATCGAACGGTGACTACGATATGATGAAGTTTCTGTAATGATATTTAACTTCGCTTCACAATGTTTATTCATAATATAAGTAGTTCTATGTACACAGATCTTGCAGGCAGGAAGCGCAGGTGTACGTGCATGAGTAATTAGACGCGTTACAAGGACGTAACGAGAGGCAGAGTCACCTGTGTGATACAGCTGCAGACACCTGCACACTATCAGATCGCACCATCAACAGAGGTTTCCGTTGCACTGCTACTTTGTCCCTCTTTCTATAGCTATGTTTGTTGACTTGACTGTGGTATTTTGTAGCACACACCCACCAATGATTGTCGGTTCAGCTTGCGGTAAATATTGTGCGCTGGGCACCAGTGTATATTATGTACTAGTTCATGCCACCTAATAAACACGCAACCAGCAGTCACTCTGCAGGTATGACTGTTTGACTGACCTGACTATTCGCTTCTCAATATGATGTCATACTTCTCATTGCTCATGCTAGCTTTTGTTCATGGTATAACATACCGTTGACTGGCTAACCATACAACATATTCTATTGTAACAAAAGTTACATTCTTTCATTGAAGTCTAATTTTATTATGAGCGTTGCACACAATGTGAATAAACAGGTTATAATATATTTTATCTCATGAATAGATTTGTCAGACTTCTACAAAGTACAAAGCAGCTCGAAAGATTTAATATAAATAATTTATTTCCTCCATAGTTTCAGGATGAATATGTAGCATCATCAAATAATGTGACACAAAATAAATAGACCAGTCTAGGCCTGGGGCCTTTTTTGGATTTGTATTTTCAAGTGCAGTTGTTATATTTCCCATTGTAAAGAATGGAAGATTATTTGTGGTTGGGTCTTTCACTGTTTCTAATACACTGTCGACTATTTTTTTTTTTTTAAGTGGGAGGTCATGTATAGAGTCATAAATCAATTTGAAACCTCAATTTCATAGTACAACCACTGACAAGAATCTTGTTGTACAATCTTGAGTCTGTGATAAAACATACTGATAAGAGAATCAATCATTCAGTTATAATTAAATATTGTATGAAGGTATCAGGTTTTGATACCTTTGTGAGAAATGGATAACTTTCATAATCTCTCTTTATATTCTTATCAATAATGTTTTATTATCATCATCAGTAATAATGATTCAACGATAATATTGCATCCTTAGGCAGAGGATAGAATGTCAGCTCACTGAAAATTCAAACTAGATCACAGCAAGAGTGACATATTCGTTAATAAAATATTAATGGATATGGGTATGTGTTATTTTGTTCTATCAAAAACGTGGTGTTGTGTGTTGACAGTTTGAGTGAAGCGGAAATGCGTCGGACTGGTTCACTGCTATTGAATGAGTTGGAAGGGCACAAACTCTCCTGGCTACAAAAGGTCTTCATTATCATGATTTCATTGCAATTATCAAGTTGTAGCTCGACTGGCACCCCGGGGGACCTGTGCACTAGGCCACTGAGCCACTGAGCCACTGAGGCACTGACGCACTGAGCCACTGAGGCATTGAGGCACTGAGCTACAGAGACACTGAGAAACAGAGGAGTGTGCAGAGAGCAGCGAGACTCCACGCATCTTGCACGCAGCGAGCAGCTTGCTCTGCGCTCTCTGTATTTTCCATGCTGAGCTGCTTGCTTGGTCTTCCTTGAAATGTCACGTAGAGTCTATAGGCTAGTCAGCTTCCCTCGCTTCGCAACACTCGCTTCCAATATCACCTTTGAATTGAATGAGATGTCTCGCGTTCAGTATAAGATCCCTGTAATTCTTATACTTCCTACTTGAATACATGAACATCTGCTCCAGGTTTGAAAAGTTAGCAAAGAGAACTATTAGTTGCTGCTCCGCCTGAGAAAACAGATACATCCCACTTTATTAGTTTGGTATACCTGTTCTTAACTACTCTACTACTTTTTTATAAAAAATAGTCCAATATTATTGTGTTGTGTTATTTGTTTGAACGAGCGTTAGCGAGTTCTCACTTTTGACTTACTGAAGGCCTAAGTCGTTGTCCGTCTGTTTAAATGTTTTACAATAACTTTAGAAAGAATTGATCAATCAGCTTCAAATTTTGAAAACGTACTCTTCGAACCTTTTTACAGGTCAACTTCCTTGGACAACAAAATTGACTCACTCCTTCGTCCTTTTTCAGGATATATCAAATATAATTGAAGATGCATAAGAAAAAAAAATTAAAAAAATAAATTGTAATTTATCATTCAGTCAATTGAAGAATTCATTGCATGCAATTACAACAGTTTTTCCATCCATCAGCCGAGGCTATTAATTTTGGAAGTTATGACACAGACAGACTTCCTTGCGCTGGCACATGATTTCAACTGGTTAAATTTAAAACATAATTTACAACTTTTACATCATCTCGATACAGAATTTCAAGAGAAAATGAATGGCAAAAACGGAAAAACCGCACATTTATATCTCAACCCATATCGGTTTGTATTACATGACCACCTTCTTATTTGAAAAATGAATTTGGACTCATATGTGAGACAGAGATGTTGAAACAACAGAGTGATTTTTCATTTCAAATAGGATCCCCAATGAAACCCACTGTCAAATAATCATTCTTGTAAAAGAAATAATTAGCTGTTTCCGTAATTTCAAAAGGGTTTTAAAGATTACAATACAACAATTCTTGAGCGAGTTATCCAACATTATTTATTAGTTTTGTATATTCTTTTTTCAACTACTCTACTATGGAACATTCTAAATAATCTGGATCTATTATGTTGCGTCATTCTATATTATTCATGGAGTCGATATTACAATCCGTATTATTCTAACTCACTTGCCTTACTGTTTCTTTAATTTATTCATCTAACCGAATTCAGAGAAAATAATAGACATAACTGAGAAAGTTTCATAGGTGGCTGAGTGTGGACATAAATGAATATATTCAATAGAGATGTTGCTTTATCATAAATCAAGAAAAATAATACTACAAAATGGAAAGCTACTGGATTTGGTTGAATAATAATTATTATTTCACTTGAAGACTACTGCTTAAAAAAATTAGTGAGTCTTTTTTTTTGTTATAGAGTAATTATATTTAATTCTAGTAGTTATATATTTCAATTCTCTGTATTATAGAAAGCTGCATTTTTCACTATTGACTGTTTCTGCAACCACTAAACCGGATAGGCTTTAGAAACTTCGATGAATGTGGAAAATAGTTTTCAAATAACTTATTCATGATGAAAAAAATTTTTTTTTCAGAAGAGGCTACTCTTTAGTCTCCCATTGGTAGCGTATAATATAACGGTAGACTATAAGAACTATCCGATTGTTTTTGTCTGAGTTCAACGTGGTTACCATCCTGGAATTTCTTGTTCCAAATAATCCAAAGTGATGAATCACAATTCTAAGCATTAATCGTTCGAGATTGAAGGCCACATATGAAATAAATTGTACAGGGCATTTAGATGGAAGAATGACAGATGGCTTCAGCTCCGATATCGTGAAGCAGGTATTAAGTGAAGAGAATCGAATTGATGGAACTGTCCTCCAAACATCGACAACTCCATTTCTCATTCCTTCATACATTGAAATAAATCCAAATAGATTGTTTGTTATCAGCGTTCATTAAGTTTGACACGACAATTTATCCAGATAACAGTACGATGCACCGTAAAAGGTCAAACTGGATTATAACTGACCTCAAGAAGAAGTGGTCGAATAATGAAGCCTACCGGAGAATTATGTCGGTTATATCAATCACAGAATTAACCCTTTAATTTTTGTGGAGCTTGAAGCTTCTTAGAAGTGGAATACATAACTTAAATGTCTTCTATCATTTCCATAGTGCTTGAGAATCTATTAACGAGAGATCCATTATGTTCTCACGATATACAATATTGATAAACGAAAGTTTGATTGTTCATATTCCTTCCTTGTTTCTCTTCCCCAGTTATTTGTATCCTGGGTAACATAGAATTGAAATGTATACACTGAAGTGGCTAGTAAGTAATCCCAATAATTCTTAAATTGGAAAGGTATAGAAGACTTATTAAATGTATAGAAACACATATCTCAAGACAAATTTTTGTAAGTTATTTAACAAAACAGAACAAGTTTCGACTCTTTTATGATGTTTGTAACCACTATAACGTTTTTCCTCCATAAATTCTTCGAAGAATATACAGTTACATCCAAGGGAATGGCCAGTCTTTGGGGAAACATCCCTTATAATATTTTACGTGAGAGCCCTCCCCCAACCCATAGCAATCACAAGATGAAGTACGAGTATGCATGAGAATGCGTTCTGAGCAACATGTAGGTTTTTTATATTCATACAGCCTTACATAGGCTAACATATCGGTAGTTCTAGTTTCACCTCAAAATATTTCACTATATCCAACTCCCCAACGAACTAAACAACTTATTGGTATATATACTGTGTAACGTATATCGAGGAAGCTTTAAAAAACTCGTCATAATTGAGCCAAACTCATAACGTGATTATTGAAAATCTTATTAGTGGGAGCAGAAAAAAAACAACAGTTAATCCATAAATCTTACCGGATCCTGTGCAAACCTCCTGTTTTCAAATTGTAATATCCTTGAAATCACTCAGTTTTTAGAACAAAAAATAGGTTCTCTGGTTTATATGGATGCTTTGTGTGATAATAATTCTCCATGGAATGACTTATGAACTTTTTTCGAAATGTTTATAATAAGTATAACATTTGCGATTATTAGAATAACTATAGTGAGGTTCACGTTATAATTGCAGTGTTTGATTAGCAATGGTATTTCTCTCCTTGTCTATCAAAGGCTGATAGCGCTATCGATCTTGCTCTGCTCTGTTGCCAGATCGTCTTTTGAACAATGTAGAATTAATAATTAATTAACAAAATATCTCATTTTAATTATGAAATTATTGAAAAGTATAATTTTATGATTAATAAAATATTATTGATTATTTCAAACGAGAATGAACAGTTAATATTACATCAATAAACCTGCATCAGCTACCCTTTATTGAAGGCATTGACAAGACAGAGGATCGGCAACGTTGTTCTGCTATCTTTCTTCACTGCCATTATAACGTGGACCGCACTATAATCACATTTTTCTGCATTTATTATAATTCCTTAAGTATGAATGTATCGTAGTTTTCTTGAATTGAGTGATCTAAATTGATATATTGCATACTTCTAAGTACAGTATCCAAACACCAAATTTTATCTACCAGTTACACACACATCGTTTGTTGAACGTACGATTCTTTGCCATCTTATAAATTCTATTAGATTGAACAAATGATGTTTGTCGGATCCCGATTGATCTAGTAGAATTTATAAGGACTGCAAACACCGTCCAAAAATCGATATGTGTGTAACTAGACTTCGTCACGTTATGCCAAAAGTATTCAATACGTATTCAACACAATTTTGTTGAACATTGATTTGCAATGAAAAATGTAGTTCTCTACACGAGCGTGACGTGAGACGTGGGTTGAGATTCTCAGGTTTAAAAATAATTCAACACCAAGATAATAACTACTGTGTTAGGATACTGATAAAACTCTTTTTGACTGGCTGATGAATGTGGTCTATTTGGAGATTTCCCTTGGGTGCTCTACAAACAACTTTGCTGCTGCCTATTCCATGTGAAACTGCATGTTTTTCACGATTTTTCTTTGAAACTTGATCATGGATCATCATCAGCGAGCTTATTAGGCGGGGTGAGAAACCTCTAATAAATGACTGCACATTATTTCTAACGTGACTCATTTATAGTCGTTATTTTCTACGTAGCTGATATTGCTTGCCACGTCAGTGCTTAATTTTGTCTCCATGTTAAGTGTGTCAACATGAAAAAGTACCGTCGATTTAATTTCATTTTGTTGGCTCCACATCTAAAATCGTGTAGAAGGTTACATTTGAATAGTGAAAAACTATGCTTAAACACTAGTCATAAACCAGGATGCTTTTTCACATTATCACCAGACAGTGAACAGATTGCAATGTGTTTCTGGAGTTTTTTGTCTCCTTCATTTTTCCTTCCTTCTCCTGCGTTCTTGTCTATTCTTAATCACCGAGGTATCGGTTAGAAAATGAAGATTCCAAAAAGGAGTGTATTCTGAAAAAACGATACTTTATATCGTGGGTTCATTGAATCATTATTTCATCGATATAGAGTTGTAGACTTGAAATCAAGGCAATAATTATTGAGAATAACAACATATAGAACAAGTGCGAGGCAGCCTGACTTGTTCAAGAGTTGTTGGTCCATTGTTCAGGGAGCTACCAAGTATTTTGCATTCATAAAACAAACAGTAAACTAGCATTAGTTGAGCCGGTGAGCCAAAGAAGAAGTTCAGAATCAAAGATGAGTGCAAGAAGATGGTCAATGTACGGAATAGATCTCGCTAGCAGATACTCGGTCTGATAGAGGGGAATGGCTTCCTTCTTTTGTTCATTTATTACGCACAAAAGTTTGTATTGTATTTTAATGCGATTGCTATATTATCCGCACTTTGACTGCAGACACTGTAGTGGTAGTTATCGCCACCAGGACCTGTACTTCCAGCGATTCACTTCAATGCGTCGTGAATTTCAATTTTATTTTATTGCTTGAAAAGTTCAGGCTTGCTCAAACAAAGTGCAGTTTTTTTATCATATTTGAATCGAGGTGATTCATCAACATGGGGGAAATGGAGAATACACTGTTTATTCAAGTTCATCATCTGTACGGATTACAATAATATGTAAGCGATCAAATTCATACCTAACAATAAATTTCATGCATTTCCTAAAACTAATAAAAAATATCGGGGGACCGAGCTTCGCTCAGGAGTGTAAAAGCATAGAAAATTTGTAACAAAATATGTAATTTATAGTTTATATTTATTTATTCATTTTCTCAGTCGTACAATTATTTTTACAGTTATAGGAGGAGGCACAACAGGCTTAAGCCAAAAACTGTCCCTTTTCAAATTTATACTACAGTCCAAATCAAAATCTAGGTTAAGCTACTATCACGAATCAAAATAACAATTTATTCACACTGTAACGTATCAAAATCTGATGGGTAAACAAAATCCCTATTTGAAAGAATTCTATAGGTCTGAAGTGGAATAATAGTCTAGCATCGCCAAATGCGATAACGTTTTAAAAGATTAGATAATATCAGGTATCATGGCTAAAATTAGAACAGCCGAATAGAAATAGAAAGTTATTTGCTACTTATATAATATTATATAAAGTATTGAAAATTTGAGGTTAGGCGTAGAATATCTATTGATCGGCGACATAATGATCAATCGAGTCGCATAACATAAAATCTAGCCAGACACCTTGGCAGAAATTTATTGTAACTAAATGGTATGCAACTAGGGAAACTAAAAAAGCACATGGCTAATTGTTATAAAGTGAGAAACAACCTATAAACATTATAAAAATATATTGCATGTAATAAATGTACTTAAAACCCAAAATAAAAATAAATTAATGTATTAAGGAAGTAGGAGGTTCATAGGCGCATGTATACTGTAATAAATTTGCATGAACCAATCAAATGGTAGTAATCGATGGGCGGCAATAGTGAGCCGATTCAAATGTATTTATATATATTTCTAAAAATGATCAGATTTTTTAAATTTTTACTGTTCAGTTTATGTATTGGATATGGCCTGAGGACATATAAAATATCAGATATATGATATAAGCAATAATTTAATAGATTGGCACAAACTATTAGAACCTTTAAATGGCGTAGTAGCAAATTATTCAAATTTATGTAAATTTGCAAGTCGGAAATGAAAATTGTGAAAAGAAAAGTAGAACTTGCCCACTTGCCTGCCAGACACTACCATGGAATGTCACCAAAATTTGTAGAGCACAATACCCTTTATTGTACATTAAAATTTTAATCTAATTATTAATTTTCTATAAGACTTTGTGATGCTGTATTAAAGCGAAAGTCATTGAAATATTTATTTAATCCCTTGGAAGAGACGACTTCGGCCACCAACAATCCAGGACTACTAGGAATTTCGGATCGCCGCCAGCAACTTATAAAAATTCAGCACGTGAGTGAAAAAATAGTCGAAATATCATTAGGGCGCCCTCAGTGCTTCGAGTGAAATGAAAATAAAAGCTAGCTTGTCGGAAAGGTTTTAAATATTAAGAAATTAATACAAAAAACTTGCACAAGTCTTAAAAGGGTATAAGAAATACTTTATTGAATAAGAATGAGTCAATTTATATATCAAAAGTACACCAATTAAAATAATATTAAGTTCTAAGCTTGTAATACTAACGTTCACCCAATCATTGATTTTATAATACAATTTGTAATAATATAATGTAGTTCTGGTTCATTGGATAAATTGATTTATCTAATTCCATCAGGTGCTGTATCTTACACCCTGAGAAATATATTTATTATTGAGAAATTTACTGGGAATCATAGAAAGTAATATATTTATAATTATTGATTTGTCAATTTATCATTCTCTGATTTGGGAAACAATATATAAAGTGAGGTTACCTAAATCGACAAGCAATGGCAAGTCGATATCAAAGCTGCATGCAAATAAATGCATATTATCAATGAATTGAAAAGCACATGATAAAGTTTCGTGCTATAGAACTGAAAAATAGTGTACTGATCTGTGATATTTTATCTTGATTTTTGTTCTTGTTTTATTGTATATTTTGTTGCTCTATATATTTTCTATATTGATCTGATTTTAAAATTATTCATTCAATATTATGTATCAAATTTTTAACGGTGTACCATTCATTTTACTCCCCAATACCATAGAGTACAAATCTCATATATATTTGTTAATTATCAGTATTAAATTATTGCGAGAACTACTGAATGAGCCTATTAAGACTTTAGCGAAATTGTATCCTAGAAAACCACGACCAGATTTTATAGTATTTAATTCTCATGCTCTACCGATTGAAGCCAAGCCGAAGCAAATCGTTATTCATTAAAAAATAATGTTAAACTTAAAAAAACAAACACATCATCAACTACAAATAGATATAGGCCTACTATGTATTTGATTTAGAATGATATACTATGTTTGCTACAATATTTGTTATGTACTATTCTACATTAACAGCATCTATCTACTATTTTGGACTTTCTGAAGTAAACATGTTAAAAAAATAAGTCTTTCTTGCTGAAGTATTATTCTCGTGAGATCAGCTGAGGAATAACCCACACATGCACTCGCTCACTCACTTCCATTATGGTATCGACAGACAAAAAATTCCCAGCTGTTTTTCCAAGGACGTATAATGTCCTTCCAATGTCCTTCAGCGAGTTATCCCAGGGTTGAGACCTAGTGCAATCAATTTTTTATGTCATAAACCTACTTTGTTCTAAATTTCGTGAGAATCGTTAGAGCCGTTTTCGAGATCCGGTCACATACAGATATATAAACAGAAATTGGTCGTTTAATAGTATAGGAAGTTGAGAAATAGACAAGGAATGGATCAAAACATTGCAACTCGCACATGTGAGGAACGAAAGAAATTATCAGATCATACTACACGCGTCACCAACATGTATATGAATGGAAAATGATATGATATTTAAAAAAGTTATTAATTAGCACCTCATCAATGGAATGAACAATCAAGGACTTTTATAGCCAGAATGAGGAAATTAAAAAAAAAAAATGTATTCTATCTACTTTACTTGGATTAGTGACCGTTGAAAACTACTCCTACATATCAGGGAAGTGGTTTCCTAGTCATGAGCTACCGCTTAGGTTGTGAGCAAGGCTCTTTAGGTAGAGTGGTGGTGGATAAATATTGAAGTCAATTTCTAAAATAAATTATATATGAAATTCACCAGTACAGCAGATTTAATCCTAGCCCTATAATCATAATCCTAGCCCCGGGGATGCGAGATTTTGTGCAAAGCAAAGTGTTTGAAAATTATTCTGCTTTCTATTTTTTCGTAGGATGATGAATTATAAGCACATAAGCACATAATATAAATGAATAAGCACGTGGTTAGTGTGATTGTGCTGGTGCTGGTAATGCAGAATCAACCCACATTCAAAATCTCCGGGTCAGTGGAAGCAGATGGCAATCTATTCATTCTTTGAAAATTTCTTTGAATAAGTTTTCTATTGTTTTTTTTTTTCATTTAATCTGAGGTATTATGATTCCGAATAGCTTCGTCTTATCGAGACTGTACTGAAAAAGCTCCATGATTGATATGTGAAGACATATGTAACAAATTAAATTTGGATAAGCAAGCAAAATCGCTAATTGAAAGGATTTTATAGGTCTCGAGCAAAGCTGCTCTATTATCGCCGGGTGCGATTGCAACAAGTGAAAGATTAGATAATAACGGGTATCATGGCTACTTTTAGAACAGCCAAATAGAAAAGAATTTTATTTGCTATTTATTATATTATATAAAATATTGGAATTTGAGGTTAGACTATAATACCTACTGGTCGGCAACCTAATAATCGATCAAGCCGTGTAATTTGAAATCTAGCCAGACACCTTGGCAAATTTTTGTTATAAACAAATAGTATTCAACTAGAGGATTTGGTAACCACATGGCAACTTGTTGTAAATGGAAAAACGACTTAGAAAGTTTAAAAAAATTTATTATCTGTAATGAGCATGTACAAAACACATGAAATAAATAAAAATATTAAGAAAGTATGATATTCAGTAGGCGCATGGATACATTTATGAATTTTGAATGAACCAATCAAATTGCAGTAGTTGATGGGCGGCAATAACGAGCCGATTCAAATTTATCTATAGATATTTATATAAATGATAAGAATTTGTAAGTTATCACTACTCAGTTTATGTATCGGATATGGTCCGAGTAATCATACAATATAATACCTGAGATATAGGTAATAACTTAGCAGATTGGCCCGGACTATTTGATCTTTTTAATGGCGTAGTAACTGAATAATAAAATGTATGCAAATTTGGAAGTCGGAAGTATGATTGTAGAAAATAGGGGTAGAACAGAGCCCACTTGCTCGCCAGACGCCACCATGGAACGCCACTAAATTTTATAGAGCACAAGTCCCCTTTGTTAAATTGTACATTTGAGAGATTTAAAGTTTAAATTCATTAATTGATTTGTATAAGACTTAGTGATGCTGTATTAAAGCGTAAGTCATTTAAATATTTATTTATTACCTTGGAGAAGACGACTTCGGCTACCGGAAAATCCAGGATGACAGGAAATTCGGATCGCCACCATCATCTTGTGAAATTCAGCACGTGAGTGATAATTATCGAAATATATGAATTTAGGGCGCCCTCAGTGCTTCGAGTGAAACAAGATTTTAAAAGCTAGCTCGTCGAAAGGTTATAAATATTGAAAATTATTGTAAAACTTGCGCAAGTCTTAAAAAGTATAAAAACGTTTTTTTAGTAATTAAGAACTATATCTGATTCATATGTCTAAAGATGCACGGATGAAAGGAATATTTAAATTTAATGTTGTAATATATATATATATGCTCACTCAATCATTGATCTATTAGCAAATTATAAAGATATACAGATTACTATATTTGAGATTTATAATTTATCAATTGATTATTTTTATTATTTTGGAAAGAAGATATATTTTGAGATTTTTGTGGACAAGCAGCAGCAAGTCGATATCTGAGCTGCATAGAATAAAATGCATACGATTAATGATTTAAAAGCACATGGTAACGTTTCGTGCTAAAAAACTAGTGAGCTAATCTGTGATATTTTCTTTTTGATATATTTGTTCTTATATTTACCCTTTTTGCTTGTTGCTCTATACATTCTATATTTATTTATTCGTTGATTTTTTTGTGTAATATACGTATCAATTTTATGGTGTATCCTTTATTTGTTTCCCTACTTCCATGCATGACCAATCTCATTTCTGTTTATCTAGTTACCAGTATTGAAGTATTAATAAGCTTACCATCCGACTATATTCTTCACCGAATAAGCTGGTTAAGACAGCATCTAATTCTCGCATCTATACTTGCGAATTTCTACAAGTCAGTCACAGAAATATAGCCTTGATAGTCAAATCTTTGGAAATAATACGTTCCAGAGGATTATATAAATTATCCAATATCATTAAATTCGACCAGAAGAGTCTCAAATTTATAGCTTCAAGTTGTAGCAGCGCAAATTCTCGCATCTATACTTGCGAATTTCTACAAGTCAGTCACAGAAATTGTGAACTGTTGGAGCAGCCGACGCCAGTAACCGGCAAGAGCGGAGAATTGCGGGAGCTCCTGGGCGAACCAGTAAGAAATTGGTATAATATATATTCTAAGAACCACAATAAGAGTTATATAATTTTTTACTCATGCTCTATCGACTGCAGCCAAGCAGGGCAACCCGTTATTGAAAGTAATAACGTGACACATAATAAAAATAATTTTGTCCAGAAGAACTGTTTCAATATTCATTTTCTTTTTCCTCAACTCCCTGTTTTAGAGGAAATATTTCTCTTTGGAAATCCTAAAAATACGATAAGAATGCTTCTAGCTTGATTACTAACAATGCAATCAGAACGCGATCGATTCTATTCTTGTTACAGTTTTGGAAACGGGTTTCTCAGCTAGAAACATGGATGGACTCCTGAATCGGTACATCTTCTCACTCTTTTATTTTGACGTTTCTCTCCCTCTCTCGAAACTCTCTCGTTCACTTCCCCATTCGCCAATCTCCATCTCCTAGAGGAAGCGGATAGGGGATGTCTTCGAGGAACATCCGGCCCTCGATATCAATTTGCTCGGGAAATGAGGTTGTAGTCCAACAGCTCTGCACAAGGTATTGACAGGTTACATTATCAATATCGAGGGTAGCAGAGCGGATAGGGCTAGGAAGGGAGCCACCGAACGGATGATAGAATAGTCTACCTGCTCAGGGAATAGGGGAGAAGTTATTGCATTGCTTTGTGCCTCCAGCCAGGAACTGCCTGCCTTTCCCTCTCCCTCTATTCCTTTTGCAGAATACAGAAAACGTCTTTTTGTCTCTTTCTTCTTTGCATCGCAACTCGTTGTATGGAAACAAATCGCGACGGAATATCGTTTCCTGTTTTTGCCTCTACTCTGTTCACAATTCGCAACCCTTCTCCAAAGAAATGCGCAGAAATTCTTTTCCTCCTTCTTATCTTCTAGAAGCAACGTGCTGAGAGTGAGACAACCTACTATACAAATTTCGCTTTCATTGCTTTGTATCTGGCTCGTTCTTTTCGATTTCCCTGTTCCATTTTTCCTTCTTCAACTCGTACTAAACAGAACCTTTCCTCATCTTCTATGTTACATTGTAACTTGTAACTTCACTATCCTTCACTTACTATCCTACTCTATACTTCATATCCTTTTTTATCTTTTTCATAATATAACATAATTTCTCCTTTCTTTCTATTGTTTTTCTTTTCCATCTTTCTTTCCTCTTCTTCCTCATATTAATTTCCTTACGATCTTCCCGTTTCGACTTCTTGACAATTCCTCCTCAATTCGTGTACCCTCTCAATTTATTGCTCTTCCTCCACGAGTAACACACTCGAAGACATCAACTGAAGAAAGAGAAAAACTCGAAATATTCCAATGAAATTTCTCATTTATCATCATGCTCCTACTTTCTTCTCCTTTTGATTCCATTTTCCGTTCCTCTTCACGATTAATTTCTTACTTTTATCTGTCTAGCTGTCTATTTCAAGGGAAAACATAGTTGGCTAGGTATTTTTCCTCCTTTCTTTCTTTCAGCACACCCAACCATGAAGCCATGTTTGGTATTTTATTAGAAATTCAATTTTTGATTGTGATGTTCTGTATTTTATTTTCTTCCATTCATATTGTGTTGAATCAAATAATATTATTAATTTTGATTTGATTTGTTTTTTGAAATATCAGAATCAAATTCAAAATTTGTTTTCAATTCGCGAATTGGAATAATTATAGATTAGAATTTGTGAATAAATTATAGCAGCGTTCCTTTGCTAACAGCTTCTGGATTGCACTATGAGGGTACAGAAGAGCGCCGTAACTTACAAATGTCGGTTGGGAGACTTGCTAGCCTTCTGCAGTGGAACAGGAACCGGAACGACTTGGAATCTATTTGCGGCGGTAGTGGCAGCGAAACGAAATGGTAATAAATGGAAAGGCTTTC